>NW_018250497.1:0-2356 GCF_001263595.1 Phalaenopsis equestris | reverse complement strand
AAAATCCCTTCATTAGAGACGCATAACTCCTCTTTTGCAACAAACCAAACTAATAGTTAATAACATTCCAGAGTTGGAGGATGTAGAGGCCTAACGCCCTTGGCTCAGTGACTTCCTTCTGGAATGATAAGTGTTGAAGCGGAATGCTCTGTTGTTGCGAGTGTTGCGCTTGATGGCCATGTAACAAGACTTGTAAGTACTTTAGTGATGTGAATGTTTTTTTTTTCCCACAGATGACACCAAACTGATACATGCTAGAAAATTTGCGGCGGTAGACTAATCGATTATCGCCTTAACGATGCAAGGAAATTTAGCACACACGTAGATGAAGAAAAACAATTAATGGAGACACCAAAAGTTTTTATGTGGAAAACCTTGAAAGGGAAAAAACCACGGGACATGACACAGTTGTAAAAAACGACTATAAGTTGATGTTTATAGAGACCCCTCGTTCCACAGGTGAGAAAGAGTTGCAAAATCTTATGAATTACAATATTGACATGCGGATGAACTTTTTGCAAGAAACGGGCGATGGGGATAATTTTTTGGCAAGAGCCGGGGGGCGACCGATAGCAATCGGCGACTATCGGTAGGTGGAGGTCAACGAGAGTCGGTGGTGATCAACGACGGCCGGTGGTAGTCGACCGTAGTCAGCGAAAATCACAGGTTGTCGAAGGTGGTCTACGACTGTTGGAGGTGGACGACAATAGTTGGCAATGATCGAGTGGTGCTAAACTTCAGCTCCTCAAAGCTTCAATTTGTCTTACCCTCTCATGAGAGGGGCGGGGTTCTATTTATGGAGTTTTTGGTGCAATTAATGCTAAAGTAGGAACCACTTTGACTAAATGACTTAGAGGGCTTCCCTTAATTAAATTGTATTTAATGGACGTTTGAGTGTTTTAATGATGTCAGAATTGAGCGATTTTGGGCTCATTGGATTCTTCTTACGAATACACTTGATTTGACTATAAACTCGCTAAATTTAACATCCATTTAATCTTCCAAACGTGTCAAAAAAACTTTCAAATGTTGTTTAATGACTTGATTGAGGCTCTGATTGGTTCATATTGGATTTAAAGTTGGTACCATTGGGTTCGTCTCGTCGAACCTGTCAGCTTGACTATAAGTTGTTGAAATTAGAGTGCTGGATGAATTTTTATTAAAACTTGAACATTTCTTTTTTAAAAATGTATATCGAGATTCGTGTCATGCTTTGAGATTTGTGTCAGATGTTAGAAATTTATTCAAGACGTATCACTCTTGATCTCAGAAAGGGATTATCTGTATATATATGACTTGAGGTGACCTCTCCCCCTCATCGAGCTTCAATGAAGGAATATTAAAATGTCATAATACAATATAAGGTTCACTCACATAGTACCAATGAAAGATTACAATGATGTGGGTGTCAGACGACTCATAAATAGACACAAACATGCCCATCTTCTCCTTGTTGGTAATACCTGTCCTATAGTTAAGTCTGACAATAGATGCCCTGAGAAGAGAGCAGGGCGGGCTATTTTGACAGATCAACTCAACAACTGGTATCTGATGAATCAACTCAATAGGTGAGCTCGACAACCGACACTTCAACAAATGGGTGTGGTGAGTCAAACCGACAGTTAGTACTTCAACAGATAAATATGATAGGTTAACCCGACAATTAATGCATAAGAGGTGGCATTTCGACTGATGAATTTAGTAGGTCAACCCAACAATTGATACATGATGGCTGATGAGTAAACTCGATTGTTCATCCTGACTGCGCTCTAGAAAAAAGGGCTTTCTAGGCGCGAAGTGCTTATTAATAGGTTTCTTAGCCCACAGCTCACAACCCAACCATTGCCTGAGGGACATAATTCCATTAAGCTTTTTGTTAAGCAATTTGGTTTTTTATAGTTAAGTTTGAGATCATATATAAAATGGTTATCAAATTCTTCTATACAAGTCAAATCAAAATCTAGTTCCATTAGGATCCCTGCAATTTTTTTTATTCATCTACAGCCCACTCCATGAACGAAGAAATATGAAGTGCAAACCTTTATATGCAAACCTCGCTGATTTCTTAAGCCTTAGAAAGCCGATACCTCCAAAAATGCAAAAATTTTTCTGTGCATTTTTCTGTGCAGTCTCCTGACATAGCTCTACGTGCGGCGCAGGGTATTCCAGAGTTATTTTCAGGTTATTTCTGGGTTAATTTCCATTTTATGGGTTATTTCCCGATTATGGAAAATAACCCAGAAATAACCTGAAAATAATTCAGGAATAACTTGTACCACACGTAGAGGTACGTCAGGTGTCTGGACAGAAAATGAGCGCCCAAAAATGAGGGTGTTTGTTTACATGAATTATATAA
>NW_018250496.1:31958-32394 GCF_001263595.1 Phalaenopsis equestris | reverse complement strand
AAAATTCCAAAAATTCCAAAAAATCCCAAATATTCTCAATTTAATTTTTCCCAACTATCACATGACCCAATTTGGCCAATTTGACCATTTTTTATCAAAACCCCCAAATTGCCCTTTAAAGGCATAAATTTCCCCAAATTCAACCCAAATGTCCATCAATTTGATCTCAATTTACCCTAATTTCAATCCTAAACTTAAATTCACTTGTTTTTTGGCCAAACTAGACCAAATCCAAGTTTAATTAGCCCATGATTTGAGCCCAATTTTCCAATTTTCGTCACATGACCTAATCCCACCAAATTGAAAACATAGTCTAGTCAATTGACCCCAATAATGTTGCAAAATCTTTATAATATTCCTACACATCAAAATCAACCATCAATTGGCCTTGGTGAAGCCTCAAATCCATTTGATTTAGGCCTAAATCCAAAATTCC
>NW_018250496.1:26110-31863 GCF_001263595.1 Phalaenopsis equestris | reverse complement strand
GGTCCCTATTGACCATTTACAACAATCAGGTCAATTTGGATGGATTTTGATGGGTTTTGGTTTTAGACCCAAATTAGGCATATAAATCTAATTTGGGTCAAAATTGATTAAAATTCAAAATTCCCTCAAATTGATCCTTTAATAGAGTTCAAAACCACTTTCATACCACTTCCATCCTTCACCAAAGTTGTTCATTAAGATCATACACACCAAATGAAAAATTTATTTCAGTGATTTGAACTGGCTAACCTAGCCCAAACCTAAACTTTTATCACTTGAACCCACATTGAACCCATGCACTAAATATGACCCAACCACCCTAAAGAAACCAAATTAACTCCACCTCAGCCATTACTTGACCCCTAAGACTGAGCCAAAATCAATCTAACCACCTGAACTAAACCATGGACCAAAGGTACCCCAAAATAAGGGATCTTATTCCCAAAAATACACATGTTTAAGATATCCTTGCCAAATCAAAACACATTTGCATTAAATTGTTGTGATGGATTCCTCTGGATTCCCTGAGCACCTAGCCACCTCCCCCTGGCTGGCCAGCTAGTCTAGTGGCCGAAAAATGGCCAAACTAAGAGCCACCCCCATGGAGCTTCACCCAAATCAAACCTACAGGCCAGCTCAGCCGGATTGAATTGTAGAGCTCCTCAGCCCTCCACTTAAGCACCACATTACACCCTCTAATTGGCCATGACAGTCACTCCTTTGCCATTCTTATAAAAAGCACCTCCCAAGGCCATGACAAGCTTCCCTAAGATCCCCTCAGTGAATTCCAACCATTTTCCCTCACTAATTCTCATTGTCGTAGCTCAATTTTGAGCTTAGAACCATGCCGGAAACCAGGAAAGAATTGAATACACCTCCACAGTCCACTCAAACTCAAATTAAACCTACCCACACCTTAACAATAGTGAAAGAAGCTAAAGCCTAATAAAATCGCCCTTCCACAGAGCCTCTACCATAGCTCTAAACCAACACCCAAATCCAGTCGTGATTAAATTCATACCTAGGCCTTGAATTCCTACTTAGGCCTCACACCACAGCAAGAGGCTTAATCTCTAACCTCTTTGGTCCCTAACGAATGTGCCAAGACCCTCTGATTGAAGCTTCACTTCTCGGAGCAAAGGTTTAAAGCTTCTTTCTCTCTTGAGCCTTTTTTTATTCTACATTTGATTAGGCTTAATTTAATTGCATGATTACAATTTGGATCTGTTTGTCTCACTTAGACGAGTTCATAGGATCAAACCTGAAATGATTTGGTTGAGTCTAGGCTAAGATCTTAGGGTTTTAGTGTGGACGATCACAGGATCACTCTATTGGGGATGATGACGGGGAGCCGTTTGAACAAGCGTGTATCGAATGAACGGCCAAGATGAAGCCAGGCAGCGCTTCTTTACACAAACAGCGGGACATGTGGTTGCTGGCATAGACGTCGGTATCAAATGGGAGCGCCGCGTGGAACTTTGGAGCCACCATAGGTTTTGAGCCACCGTAGGTTTTCAAGGCGCCGCGTGGATAAGTGGAAAAATAGGGCTTTTTCTATTTTTTTAAACTCCCTAAACTTAAAAAATTCATAACTTTGTGTAGAAAAATCACAAAAATAAAATAAAAATACCCTCTTACTCAGTGAACAGAGGAAAATAATGTGGAAAGAATTTTAAGCCCATGTGATGCATATTTTATTTTAATTAATTAAACATTGATTTGAATATTTTGATTCCTCCATGCAGATAGACTTATCATCATAGCTTGAATTTTTGGCATATTGTAGTCTATGTCAAGGAGAACATTGTCTGATTTTTCCAAAGTCAGAGGAGGTCGCTAGACAGAGGATCACATTTTTCAAGTTTATGTGCATTATTTGCTTAAAATAGTCATGAAAATTAGCATGTTGGTTAGAGAATTCCAAGAAAATTTTGGAAGGTCCACAATGACTTGAGTAGCTTTTGGAATTAATTTCATGGGTCAAGCCATTTAAAATTTACTTAATTTTCATGAACACTAAATCACTAAGATAGTTAATTTGGGAAGATATAAACATTTAAATGATTTTATTTTTTATCTCCACTATTATTTGTGATCCAGAAAACTCACCATAAAAATTTTAAAATATTTTCAGTTCATTTGATAACTTAAGTTGATTTTTAAAGATAAACATGATTTTTGGCATTTAAATGATTTCTAAAAATCAAAATATAACTCAAAAATTTATAAAAATTTATTTTTTGAGTTCTCTATGATCAGGGGCATTTTTTAAAAATAAAATGATATTTAAAATAAAAACTTGATTTTTAGCCTAGTTTTAATATTCAAATAATTAAAAATCCCTAAAAATCACAAAAATAATAAAACTCATAGAAATGTTCTAAATTGCTTTCTAATCACTTAGGAACAATCACAATATTTTCCTCGTTTTCTAAATAAAGATATTGATTTTTAAAGCTTAAAAATGATTTTTTTAAAGGCAAAAAATGAGTTTTCACTAAAATAATTCCAATAAATCAAATAAAATTCAAAAAAGTATAAAATCTTCTCCTCTGAGTTCTCTGACCTTAGGGAGACTTTTTAAAAATACAAAATTTAATTTTCCCTATTTTTAATATTTTATATTTAATAAATACCGTAGAACTTAGAATAATTCTTAAAATTCAGATAAAAATAAATTTGGTCCAAAGACTTCTCTGGTCTAGGTCTACCTCCAGTAAAAATTTCAAGGGATTAAGAGTCACCTTGGTGAAGTTAGGAATTTTCTTTGAAAAATCCTTTTTTGGCATGAAAATAATTATATAAATAAATTAAATTTTGAAAAGTCACATTTTCTCCTCTGATGTCTTAATTGACTCATGAATGAGGTAGGATAAAAATTTCAAAGTCACTTAAATTGAATTTAACAAATTATGAAGTTATAAAATCTTAGGAGCAAATGTGTAATTTTAGAAAATTAGCCTTAATTAACATTTTGGCTGAATTCAAGAAGGAAAATGGGTAACCTCTGATCTTAGTCAGGTTCTAAATTGCTTTCTAATCACTTAGGAACAATCACAATATTTTCCTCGTTTTCTAAATAAAGATATTGATTTTTAAAGCTTAAAAATGATTTTTTTAAAGGCAAAAAATGAGTTTTCACTAAAATAATTCCAATAAATCAAATAAAATTCAAAAAAGTATAAAATCTTCTCCTCTGAGTTCTCTGACCTTAGGGAGACTTTTTAAAAATACAAAATTTAATTTTCCCTATTTTTAATATTTTATATTTAATAAATACCGTAGAACTTAGAATAATTCTTAAAATTCAGATAAAAATAAATTTGGTCCAAAGACTTCTCTGGTCTAGGTCTACCTCCAGTAAAAATTTCAAGGGATTAAGAGTCACCTTGGTGAAGTTAGGAATTTTCTTTGAAAAATCCTTTTTTGGCATGAAAATAATTATATAAATAAATTAAATTTTGAAAAGTCACATTTTCTCCTCTGATGTCTTAATTGACTCATGAATGAGGTAGGTTGACTAAATGAAGATTAGAGAAATAAACATAATATAATCAAACATTCTTGAAACATCACTAAGCCTAAATTAAAAATTGGCGAAGTGTTCAGGTTACACCAACTTGCCCTTTAAAGAAATTCACTCACCTAATTTTCAAATTGAATCATAAGTGATAATTACCCTATTCTTAGGGATAATTGAGACATCAGTGTTCACTAAGCATTAAGGGTATTTACAGGATAACTTATTAAGAAATATAATATGTTTAAAAGAACTTGAGATGAGATCAGAGATCTACTAAACTTAATATATTTTGCTTGATAAAATCATCCTTAATTGATCAAAGAGTGACCCACCAAGATATGACCCAGGGTTAGGTAGGTCGTCAAAAGTTTACTTCCCTGTTTCATATAAACTGCCTTAACATACCTTTTGAGTTTCAGGTGGTGGAACGAGAAGACTCGCCAAGTACGCTTTTACAGTTTTCAGCATTGTCTTTCTTGTATTTTCATACTGTACTTTTATTCCTACAAACTTGCATGCTAAGCAACGACGTCACCTTGAATGAAACTAAATCTATCAGGATAGCCACAAAATCAAAACCAAAACCAAAATTAAAATCAACCAAGATAAAATTCACCGCCACAGCATTTAAAATAAAAAATAACTCAAAATTTATTCACAAACATCACATAAAACTACAACTTCAACTAAATTAAGATGTCCCTATCGGATGATCGGGAATCCCTTGGGGAGGAAACCTACGGTTGCTAACGAGGCTTCCCATGGTCTAAATGAAATTATGGAACTCATTAAGTTGAGTTTAGTAAGTTCATTTGGACTAAGTGAATTCAATAGAAAATAGCAGTGCCAGAACGAGGGAACCATAGGATCCTAACTGGTGTCTCTCTAATCAACTTTAATATGCCCTTACAAAATTTAAAGAACTTCAACCATAGGGGCACCTGATTTGACATTATAACTTGACACACTAGAAAACTCAAACTTGTCGCGGTAAGGAGCTTAGAGCTATCATGGTGGGCAGCACGACCATCTTCAATAGCAAAACTTGTCTTCCCCAGCTAAACCAATCTTTCTTTCTTAGATTTAAACAACAAAGCCATAAGACTTTGAGGTTGCTTGCTTATGCAACGTAAATCCTCACAGTGAGACCTGCGAGACGGTGGTTTTTGGAGTTTGAATGGTTGTTTTTGGCAATTTTTGGGTAGGAGTTACCCTTTTAAGTTACCCTCTTAAGCTCCTAAATTCGATTCCTAGTTCATATTTTCCCCCAAAAATAAAGTAAAACTCCACCAATTTCATTCTTATGGCGTTTAATTCCCCTGATAGTCCTAGAATGCGAGTTTTCAATCGGCGAAAGTTTATTAGTGCGGAAGCGCAACGAATCTTCAACAAGGTACTGACGAAGAAAAGATTGATCAAAGAAAGAGGATTCATAAATTGCAGATTGAATAATCCCTCGAAAGCAATTGAAGAGAAGATAGTGCGACGAAGATGGGAAGTGATGTGTTATACTACCGCTGCTGTGGTTTTTACTGTGGTAAAGGAATTTTATGCAAATTTACATGGAATCAACCTGGGAGTCATTTATGTATGAGGTAAATGGATCACTTTCACTCCTGCATGGATCAATGAATTATACATGATCGAGAACGTTCCTGTTTGCCATTATTCCAATTTCGTCCCAACAAGAAACCTGTTGAATGAAATTTATAATTATTTAACGGATGAAACTGACGACTGGGAAATGAGAGAACGGGTATGTTAGGTTTTTTGCAACACTCCAAAATCCCATTTCAAAATACTGGCACTTTTTCATTTTTGCGAAATTATTTCTGACAATGAAGATCGTTAAAGTTCCTAAAAAAAGTGCTATTTTTAATTACTGCATCCAAAGGGGACTGCCGATCGATATTGGATCAATAATTGTGAAGTCGCTTTTGGGTCTGATCATTGACCCAACTGAGAGATTCCCAGCTTTTGAAGATGAAAATGACATGGCCATTATCGTAGATAAATCATCTCAAAATTCACTGCCAGTTCAACCCTTAATTCCTGATAAAACTCTGGTGATCCTGCGTAGAATTAAGAAATTGGAGAAGGAGGTACAGAATGTCATGAATGCAATTAATAATATCTCTGATTTCTTCGATCATCTAGACTGGATGATTCAAGAACATTTCGATCACTCTAGACATTTAAAAGATAATTTGATACGGCTGATGAGGAGCAA
>NW_018250496.1:23177-26081 GCF_001263595.1 Phalaenopsis equestris | reverse complement strand
AGAATTTCCATTCCGACCCTTCTACAACCTCTTCGTTCATGTGCAATCAATGGGTGATCTCAGAGGAGAATCTAGTACTGAATCTGATGAATAGTAGATTTATATTACTACATGTTTGTCTATCTATGTAATTTGGTTTGAACTTTGCATTTACTTTGCTTTCGAATTATGCTTTTAGATCTCTATATAGTTGAGACTAAGCATATGATGTTTTGCTTTCAGCATTTTCAGTGTTGTGACTTGGATTGCGACATTGAATTAATGTGTAGAGGTTGAGAAAATACCAAACTTCGGTGTGTTATGTATATATATTGTACCCCTTGGAATTTATATATAAATGTGATGTTTTCTATTGTGAAAGTTTATTTGTGAAAAGTACATCATTTAATCACTTAAAATTATGTCTATAATGATTGAAAGGATCTCGTTAAGGATTGAAATTAATCGAAATCACAAAAATCTAGGAATTGAACCAAAATCAATAGAGCCCGCCGATGGCGTAGCCCGCCGACGGCGCCATCGACCCCACCGACGGCGGATTTTTCTCGAGAGTTCTAATTAAATTTTAATAGACAGCGTCGACGGTGCCATTGACCCCGCCGACGGGGAGCTTGTTAAAAAACACCTTTTAAAATGATTTTGACCAGTCAACCGCCACTATTCATCATCCCCTTCCTCATATAAAAGGAAATTTTTGACCTAAGGCTTAAGAGATCTTGGACTTGGGGCGATTTCCAGGCTTTTTGACACCGGATTTGATCTTCTCTAGGTAAGAGCTTCACTCCAAGTTATCACTCCAAGTTCACTCCAAGTTAAAAATATTTGATTTTCACCATGAATTTCTTCCACATTGAGGAGATCGAAAAAATTTGAGAATGTGAAGAAATTATTGGGAAGAAAGTCGTGGAACTTAGTTTTGAACTCTTAGAATTACTTTTGTAAGCTATTATTTGTACTTTTGAAGTATATTTCAGAATTTTTCTATGATTTGATTAGATTGAAATGTCTTAACAACAAAAGAGATGAATTGAGTTTGACGAGTCTCGCTTCATCAATGCGATGGCTCAAACAAGATTTACTTCAGTATTTAAAGGAAAGAAGTGCATACAAGATCGAGTTTTTGAGCGTTGGGGAGGAGAGATTGAACAAGTTATTTCCGAGCGGAGGTGGGAAAACTTTTGTTACACCACCAACAAAGCTGATGCAAATGTTGTGAAAGAATTCTACGCCAATGTAATCTATTCTAAAGATGGAATCGTTCAAGTGCGGGGATTTCCTATTGAATTTAATGCCGCCAACATCAACACCTTTTACGAAGTCCCAGACTCTTATAACTGCCGTTATGAATCTTTTAGTACGATGGAAGGCCCCCTGAATGATGTGATCAACTTTCTCACTGATGGGAAAGGAACGTGGAAGATTAAACTACAAGAACGGGTAAATTTTTCTGCTTTCATGTTAAATGCCACCTCTAAGGCGTGGCACTATTTTATTTCCTCTACTCTTTTACCAACTTATCACCATAGTGTGGTAACTAGAGATAGACCTATTCTGAATTTTTGTATTCAGAATAATATAACTATAAATGTGGGGAGAATAATTTTTAAAAATACATTGATTACGGCAAGGAGTGAGACAAGTGGAGGTCTAGGGCATCCTGGCCTCGTTTCTGCACTTTGCCAACTTTCTGGAGTGGAAGCTGGAGATGAAGAATGGGTTTATCCTATGAAACCCATTTGTAAATCTAATTTAAAAACTTATGAATCCCATGAGAAATGGAGAACTGAAAGTAGGAGTCAAGAGCCTTCTACTAGTAGAGATGTCCCCTCTACAAGTTATGACCTTCCACCTTCTAGTTCCCCTACCCTAACTGACTTGATGAATCAGCTGACCTTGCAGCGGAAGAGCATAGATTTAATAAATGAAAGGATTCGAGGTTTAGAAGGTCGATATGATTATGATAGTGAGTACCTTCAGAGGCATTCAAATTTTAAGGTAGCTTATTACGAAGCTCAGGCTCGACACTACAGAGGTGAGTCGGATGTTACTTCTTTTGAGTGCCCCCGATATACTTAGTATAAGTCTATTCCACCTACTGGTGCCCCCGATATACTTAGTATAAGTCTAATCCACCTACTGGTTAAGGAGACGAAGACATAGTTTGGGATTTTGATATCTGAATGTAATTGATGTACTTGTACTTTTATTTTTGTATTCTTTTGTAATAGAAATGGATGTTTGTGTGTTTTTGTACTTTCATTTTTATTATCATGTTGTACTTGGATAATTTTTTATTTATTTTATAAGTTAGTGTGGTAGTTAAATTTACATGTCTAGTATAACAGATGTTGAGCAGTATTTTGTGGATTGTAATGTAATGTGATTTTTATTTTTGCATTTTAATTATAATTATTTTGTGTATTATTGTGGTTGTGTTAGCAAATATTGTTCTAGTTTAATGTTTTAGTTTTATACATATTTCAAAATTTCGTTACCTAGAAATTTCTCTAATGATTTAAATCTGTAGAAAGCTCCTAATATTACAGACCAGGTGAAATAGAAATTTTGAGAAGGCCTGCAAAAATTTTAGAATGATGAAAATGCCTCAAATACTGAGGTATGATTTATATTTAGAGTTTTTCTTTCCACTAGTATCATTTGATATTGAAAAATTTAAGTTTGTGGGAGGGAAGAAAAAGATTAACTATTAGATGTCCTTTATTTAATTATTTTTAAAAAATTATTTATATGATTTTATGTAGTGAATTTAATTCAGGTAACTATATTTTGTAGCTGTTTAAATATTATAGTAGAATTAAAGAAATATTTTTCTAATGAAAATTAATTTTGTAACTTAAAATGTTTAGTATATAAGAATAATATTATAGTTAACTATTTAAAGTA
>NW_018250496.1:21146-22117 GCF_001263595.1 Phalaenopsis equestris | reverse complement strand
GTTGCGCCGAAGGCCCCCGCGAGGCAGTCAATGGCGAGCTCGGCAGTTATTTCCAACTAGGCTTTAGATGAGGATAAATTTTGAAGGGATGCTTAGGCGACTCTTGGGAAAGATCATCCACAACTTTATAAGAAGATTTTGGCTAAAAATTAGAGAGGTCCTGGATGTTAGAAAGGTCCTGGAGAAGAAGGAGGCTCAAAATTAAAGTGTGAAGAAGTGTAGAGAGTCTAAATTGTAAGGAATTCTTCGAGAGATTGTAAGAGTGGAGGGATAGTGAGAGATTTCTTCCTCCTTGTAGCTTTGAAGAGAAATTCTGTGTGTTGTAAAAAAGGGAAGAGATTCAGAGGAACTTTGAGGAGTTTTCTTGGGGAGAAATTAGAGATAAGTGTATTTAGTGTCATAGTTGTATGACTATCCTTTTATATATGAATTCCGAGTTTTGTTGTGTTTTCCTCACGAGATCTGAGTAGTTTTCTTTGTCTTTCTTCTTGTCTTGAGATTTGTGAAATGGTGATTTGAATTAGAGGAGCCATGAAAATGTTTAAGAAATTGTGATGATCTTTTCACTTCGATCTTAATTTACTTTCAATCTGGCCAATTGATTTGTTAAAATATGTTGAGTTTTTCAACTAAAGTGAAGATTACATCCAAGATTCATGGAGATCAAAGCCCTTAGAAGTTGGGTGCAAATAAATAGGAAAATAAAATTATCGGGCGTAGAATTAGAGATTTTAGAGTGACAGACTAAAATCCCCAATTCAATCCTATCGTTTGGGTACTGAAGTGTAGATGTTAGCCCTCATGCCAGGGGAACATGGGAGCCCCGAAGTGAGAGTCGGTATCCTCCCAGCATAGCCGCAAATTCAGTAAACAAGCGTAGGATTAGTCAATGATTATTATGGTTGGACCAAAAGGTAAAGAATCGGTATGCTCCTATTTGGCACAATATAATTTGAACTAATTCACTTTAT
>NW_018250496.1:0-20824 GCF_001263595.1 Phalaenopsis equestris | reverse complement strand
GAATTTATAACTGTTATTAAGTTTTGGTACAGTTGCTGAGGGATTAAATCTTTTAACAACAGTATTAAATACTTATATTCTTAAGCATATATAAAGTCACGGTCATGGCGCCGTTGGCGCCCAAGATCAAATCTTCATATTTTGGTCCTTTTTGCTCCAAATTTTCTCCTTTTTGCATCTTTTTGCTCCAATGACCATAATTCAATATACTTACAATAAAACATTAAAAGTACCTTTATTTAAAGTGAAATATCTTCAAAATGAGTGTAAAATAGGTATGAAAATTTCAACATATATTTTTTTTGGTCAAAACTCTGCCAAAATCTCACCAGAGCATCTCCAAATCATCCCAAGTGCTATCCTATTGCTCTCAGTCATTGATAGCCACCCCTTTGAGCCAATTTCTCCACTGAATTTTACCTCAAAACCAAGACAGAACCCTCCACAGCTTCACAGTACATAAAACTTTAATTAAATGTGCACACACCATCCTTAGAGTGAGAGAAGTTGTTTCCCCATAAAAGTCCCCTCTGAAATAGCCCCTAGAATAGACTTTAATCAACACCTAAAATCAAGTTTGGTGGAAATCATACATAGAAAATTTACCAAGGCTTGAGACTTCATCCAGAGGTTCATTGGGTCCAGTCTACCACAACCATCTAATTGAGGCCTCCCCTCTCAGACAAAGGTATTGAACTCTAACCCTAAACCAAGCTTCTTTCGACTCTCCATACGTATTTACTGTATTTCATACCGTCAAAGTCATATAGATGTGTTTGTCTTATGTAGATAATGGTTTAGAAACAAACCCCATGTGATTTGGTTGAGTCTAGGCCAAAATATTAAGGTTTTAGTTTGAATGGTTCATGGGTTAGGTCACATAGGGACGATAATGGAGAGCCGTCCGATTGCTTGTGTATTCAACGGACGGAGGAGATCAAGCAGGACAGATCCATGGTGCATAAAGCATTGTCCGCATAGAGACTACATGGTTAGTGGTGTCAAATGGCAGAGCGACGCATGGAGCCTTCGGAGCGGATGAGGATGAGTTGGCGTCGCGTAGATAAGTAGAAAAATAAGGGATTTTTGAAATATTTTAAATTCCTAAACTTCAAAAATCTATATCTTTCTCTAGAAAAATCATAGAAATAAAAGAAAAATACCCTCTTGCTTAGTGAACAGAGGAGAATAATGTGGACTAAAAATAAAATTTTTTTTCTCATTCTCAGTTTTTTATTGAATTAAATACCCTCTCTGGTATTTTAATTTTCTATAACTTAAAACATTTCACCAAGACTTCAAATTTTGAGGGTTTGTTCCTCATGATAGAGGCCATGTCTTCTGATTTTTCCAAGGTCAGAAGGCATCTACATGCTTCTAACCCTATTTTTCTAGCTAGGGTGACCATTATGGCTTATTTTTAGGGTGGCCATTATGGCTTATTTTTATTATACAAATCAAAATATCACTTGAAAAATTATGAGAAAAATTTTAGTAGGTTTCCTGTGGTTAGAGAAATCTGTGAAAAATATTGTGATGCTTTGAATCATTTTGAGTATTTCTATAGTTAGTTAAACCTTAAGAACTAAAATAAATTTTTTAAGGAAACCTTGCCTTTTTGTATGAAAATAATATATTAAATAAAATATGCTTACAAAAATTATGAAAAGTAGTTTTCTGAGTTCCTTGTGATCAGAAAAACTCATAAAAAATAAAAAAAATTTTTTGGAGAAATACATGGTTTTTAGCCATATTTTAGATTTAAAATAATTAAGATTAATTAAAAATAGATAAAAATTTCAAAATTTAAAAAATAATTCAAAATGTGCCTAATTTTTCTCTGATAACGCAATAAGATATTTTTCCTAATTTTTTTTCTAAGTTAAAAATAAATTTTAAAAGCTTAAAAATGAATTTTTTCATGTAATCTCATTAAAAAAATTATTATAAATAAAGTAATAATCATAAAAATATAAACTTTCATTCTCAAAATTTTCTGTTCTCAGAATTTTCTGAAATTAGAGGAGTCTAATAAAAATATAAAAATAATTTTTGTAATTAAAACACAATTTTCTATTTAAATAAATCATGAAAGTTGATCTAAAATAAAATAATAAAGATAAATTTGATCTAAAAAATCATGAAATTTTGTCTAAGTATTTCTCTGAGCTTAGGATACCTCTAATAATTTTTTCATAAATATACATTTTATTTTAGATAATTAAATAAATTAACTTTTGAAAATCCTACCTTCTAAATTTAAATAATTATCCAAATAAAATCATAATTTTGATAGGTCCACATATCCTCCTCTAACATTTAAATTATCTCATGGATATGACACTTTAAACCATCAGAATCATTTGACTTGTGTTTATAGAGTTATGAGGTGAAGTGGCCCAAAGGGCAAAGTTGTAATTTTAAGACTTTGGTGCCTAAAAAAAATTTAGGATTATCAAAGAGAAAATGGATAATTTTTATCTTAATACGCATGTTTGGATGGTTGGAATACAATGGGTTAAAAGGTACAAACCCATTCAACACCCTTGCACAACATCAACTAAAAGAATAATTCTCTTAATCTTCATGACTTGGAAGCCAATCATAGATCAAATTATTCTTAAGTGATGGGCTTAAGCCAGGAAGATTATAATTTACTCTTCTTAGGCCCAAAGTTGAGGATGATTTGATCATTTAATAAGGATATATGACACTTGAATCAGAACTTCTAAAACCATCGTTTCACTCACTATGACTTTTAAGGGATTAGTAGTGGCCTAGGCTCAATTTCTAAACTCAATTGGTTGGAATTAGAAAATGATATGCTTGGTGATCAACATCTTTCAAGCACTGCAAGCCTGACTTTGACTCCGGGCACCACAATCTTAAACAACTCAAACTTGTCTTCGGGGCACTCACTCAAATAACTCTTAAATGAAACATCAAATAATTAATCGAGTATCCTATCCTTTGGTTAAATAAACTTTTAAGTTTCACATAGCAACGGGGTAGTCACACTCTAGCCTCGGATGATTATTTGAACATTATGATAAGATCAAAATGAACTTGGGATATTTTAAGAGACATTCAAAATGATCTAGGGTCATACCCCAAATATTTTGAAATCTATCAAATATTCTGAAGGTCAAATTGAACTTGTCACATTTTGTTCTAAAATCATCCACTATGATCTTTTGAGACTTAACAAAATCATAACATGGGATTTGGTAGCTAAACCGTCATCTTTTCTTTATGTGAGCAAGCAAATTTTGATAGGTCCACATATCCTCCTCTAACATTTAAATTATCTCATGGATATAACACTTTAAACTCTCAAAGTCATTTGAGTCGTGTTTAAGGAGTTATGAGGTGAAGTGCCCCAAAGGTAAAGTAATAATTCTCTTAATCTTCATGACTTGGAAGCCAATCATAGATCAAATTATTCTTAAGTGATGGGCTTAAGCCAGGAAGATTATAATTTACTCTTCTTAGGCCCAAAGTTGAGGATGATTTGATCATTTAATAAGGATATATGACACTTGAATCAGAACTTCTAAAACCATCGTTTCACTCACTATGACTTTTAAGGGATTAGTAGTGGCCTAGGCTCAATTTCTAAACTCAATTGGTTGGAATTAGAAAATGATATGCTTGGTGATCAACATCTTTCAAGCACTGCAAGCCTGACTTTGACTCCGGGCACCACAATCTTAAACAACTCAAACTTGTCTTCGGGGCACTCACTCAAATAACTCTTAAATGAAACATCAAATAATTAATCGAGTATCCTATCCTTTGGTTAAATAAATTGTTAAGTTTCACATAGCAACGGGGTAGTCACACTCTAGCCTCGGATGATTATTTGAACATTATGATAAGATCAAAATGAACTTGGGATATTTCAAGAGACATTCAAAATGATCTAGGGTCATACCCCAAATATTTTGAAATCTATCAAATATTCTGAAGGTCAAATTGAACATGTCACATTTTGTTCTAAAATCATCCACTATGATCTTTTGAGACTTAACAAAATCATAACCTGGGATTTGGTAGCTAAACCGTCATCTTCTCTTTATGTGAGCAAGCTGGAGTGAGATATGATAGCTTGGAGGAAGTATTGTTGCCTTTAAGGCCAATTACTAGTGTTAATGTGAAGTCATAATCGGAGCATTTTATTTTTGTTGGAGAGGAAGATTTTCAAGGAGTTATGGAATGAGAAAGTCTACTGCTTCTACCTCTGCTGCATCTACATCTAGACCATCTACTTCTAGAGGTGAGTCCATGGAAACTCAAACTCAATTATTAAAAAGGATGATGGACAATATCAACTATACTGCCAATAAGGTAAGAAATTTAGAAAGCTTTACAGATCATGTTGATGGGTATAACAGAAGAAAAAGTTATTATGAAGAGAAATTGCATTCATCTCTAGAAAACCTAATTAGGGGTAACCCCAAGAGTGCAGTTTCCTCCATAACCTATATACCCTGATTATGAGCCTACAAATGTCCGGAATAGTGGTGATTTTGAAGATGATGAGGAGGCGGAGACTTGAGACTTGTGATATGTGATGTGGTTTGGACTTTTATGTTGACTTGAGACATGTAATGTGATGTGTTTTTATGTTTTGGACTTGAGAGATGTATGCTTTTGTGTTGGTTTGGATTTTGTGATGTGTGAAACTTTTATTTTGTTTAATTGTATTGTGATGTTATTTTTTGTTAGTAGTTTTTTTTTAATTCTAGGGTAGTAATTATTTTTGTGGTTGATTATTGTGTTAGTTAGTTAGAATTGAATTTATTTCTATGTCTTCTAAAAAGTTGAAAGTCTTGCTGACTTTAGTTTTAAACTTTAATTTCAAAAAATTGCTACCCTGTATTTTTCTATTATCAAGTTTGTGTGTTTGTTTTTATGTTAAGACTGAAAATCAAAGTTAGTGTGGTAGTTTATTTTTTATGTTTGTACCCACTACTTACAAGTCTACTAAATCTCTACATGTTAAATTGAATTGAAAATGATAGAAAATTAATCAAAAATTAATTTAACTCTAGTATTAGTTTTATACTTGTATAATTAGGATATAATTAAAATTCCTGTTAGCATGTTATTTTTAAATTTTCAGTCTTGCTTATATATATCTAATGCTAAACTGTTTATTCTATTAAAAATTTAAGTTTGGGGGGGGGGATGAAAAATATTTTCAAAACTTGGATTTTATCTGTTCTCAAATGTGTTATAAGTGAATTTGATTTGAAAAGAAAGATGATTATGTATATGAAGTTATATTAAGGAAGTAAATTTTGATTTTTAGAGATGAGTAAGAAAATTGAGTTAAAATTGTGAGTAATGAAGAAAAACTTTCAGTTAAAAATTTTTAATGTAGAAAATCTTAAATATAGTGTACATATCTTTAGTAGGAAAAAATATATTTTTGAAAAATTTAAAAATTTAGACTTTTATTTTTAATAATTAAATTTCTTTTGTTAAAAATAATTTTCAAAACTATTATTATATTTTTAAGTAAAAGACTATATCAAGTCTTTGCTTTGAGAAAGGAGAAGTGAAATTCAAAATCATTAAAGGTCTATCCAGATATAGTAATCTTTGTCTGAAAAAGAAACATAAAAAGAAAAAGAAAAAAAAAGATAAAGATAAAGAAAAAAACAGGAGAAGCTTGAAGATTAGTGCCTAATCAAAAAGTGGTTCCACATTTGATCTTTAACATTTGATCTTTATTGATCTTTAAAAGTATAAGACTTGAGAAACTATTAAGCTTAAGGATATAATATAGTAAGTAAAATTATTCTAAATAAAAAAAATTTAAGTGGAGATAATAAAAAGACTAAATTCTAAACTTCGAGAATCTATAATATTTCTGATTTAGATAGGAACTCATATTTTCATCTTTCTTAACATAAAAAATTTCTAAACCTTAATTTGGACACATTTTGAAGAATTTCACAGGCACTTCCTGGGAAATTTATAAAATAAGGAAGTTGAGACATTTGAGATAGGTGCTTGAAGAGGGAGAGAGTGTTGAGTCATGAGAAGATTGTAGTGAATCTTGTGGTGAGATTCAAACACCAAAAATTTACTTTTTTTCATTTTTATTTTTAGTTTTTTTTTGAGAGTATAGAGTGTTGTAAAAGAGAAGAGAATCAAAGGAACTTCAAGTGTTTGGTGGAGGATTTGAGATAAGTTATAATCTTTGTTTTTAAACTACTTTTGGTTTTAATCGAGACTTCTTAGTGGTTTGATAGTGATTTTTACTTTTAAACTAAAATGTAATTTTATTTTCTCCATGGATTCTAAGTAGTTTTCTTTATCTTTCTCCTTGAAATGATAAGTAATTAAATTTTGGATGGAAGTTGTTGAGAGTATTAATCTTTAATGTTGGAAGAAGTTGTGATGATTTAACTCCATCACTTCATTTACTTCTTGACTTGGCCTATCCAGATGTTAAAATTTGTTGTAAGAACATGTAAGAACCGGGCTGGTATTATCTCAGTCAACAATTGGAAATAATCACATGAGGTTGTATGAATGAGAATGTAATTCATGTGATTTAGTGCAAATAAATAGGGAAATAAACTTTGAAGGGTGTAGACTTAGAGGAATTTAAAGTGTCAGGTTAAAGCCCCCAACTTGGTTTATTGTTTTAGGTTATAATACAAGATGTTAGCCCCAAGGTGGAGGGAATCGAGGGAACTCTAGAGTGAGAGCTGGAATCTTCCCTTCCTAGCCAGTATTTAAAATTATTCAAACTTTAAATCAACCAATGTTCTTTTTAGTATCTCTTTCTTTTCCAATGTTCTTTTTAGTATCTCTAGTAAGGGTAAAGAATATTATTGCTTCTATTTTTCACAACACAATTTGCGTACTTTCACAACAAAATTCCTATACTTATTACTAACACATGAAAAGGAGAAAGATTTTCTTCATATTCGGTGCTTTTCATTTACATAAACTCAAGTTATTTAGATGTTGTTACTATTTTGTCAAAATATCAAAAATATCAAAAAGATTTGAATTTTAATTACTGTCAAATTATCTATAATTTAAGTTATTGTCTTTTTGAAATAGAATTTTGTTGTTTGAAAGTGCATATTGCCAATTTTCTGTTTGGGTTTGATGATCAGATCTTAATCAAGAAGTCCTATAATATTTGATAACGATATATATACTTGCGTGGTATCCCCGTTTTTGGTATTGTTATAAAGTAAGGAAATATAAGTGAAAATATAATCACATACATTATTATAATGATGCATATAACATGTTTCGGGATCAAGAGTCTCTGGTGAGATTTTGGCAGACTTTCCCCAAAGATTTGGAACTCTTCTCCTTTGTCCATGGAGGGGATAATAAGAGCTTGGGCTGGCCACTAGGGCTAATTGATGGGTGCACAAAGTTGCTTAAGTGGAGGACAGAGGAGCTCTAAATAACCATTTGGGTGAGCTGGCCTCTAGGGTTGAAATTAGGTTTGATTTAAGGGTGGTGGCCCTCAGTTTTGGAGTTTCTTGCCATTAAGCCAGCCGGCCAAGGTAGGGGAGGTGGTTAGGTGGTTAGGTGAGTCAGGGGGAGGTTTAATTATGGTTTACCCCTAATGGAAAGTGATGATGGAGGAGATTTCAGGGTTAAGGCCCAAAAGTGGGATGAAATCCCTTAATTTAGGAACTCATTGGTCCATAGCTCACTTGGGTGGATTTAGGGTGGTTCAATCTGGTCCAAAGGAGGAGCTTAGTTGCTGTAGAGACCTTAATTTGCTAAATTTAGCATGGCTAACGAAATTTTGGGGAAGAGGCTCAATTTAGGTTAAATGGCTAGAAGTTAGGTTTGGGTTAGGATAGATATGACATTGAGCTCAATTGATTGGTCAATATTGTTCAGATGATAGTCACAAGAGGTTTATGAAAGTTTTGGAGTGATTTTAATTGGTTTAGAGGTTCAATTTGGAGGATTTTGGGCATTTGGTCAATTTTGCGGGTGTTGGGTTAGACTTGGGTCTAGGTATGGCTAAGGTTGGGCTAAGCCCAAATTGATGGCTCAAAATGGTCTAAGTGAATGTCATAAAGAGTTTTAAACATAAATTGGGTGCCAATTTTTGTGTTAGGGGATTCAATTTGGTGGATTTTGGAGATAGCCAATTTGGGGTAAATTTCAGGATTTTGAATGTGGGTTGAAATTGAATGAAATTGAGGCTTCACCAAGGCCAATTAATTGTCCAATTTGATGTGTAGGATTGTTATGATGAGTTTAGGATTTAAATTTGTGCAAAATTGAATAGGCTATTGGGTTAAATTTAGTGGGATTAAGTCATATGGTCGAAGTTGGGGGTTTGACTCAGATCAAAATTGAGCTCAAAGCATGGGTCAATTAGGCTTTGATTTGGTTTGGATTAATCATATGAAAGATTAATTTAAGTTTAGAATTGAAATTGGCGGGTATTGGTGCCAGCCAAATTGATGGACATTTGAGGTGAATTTGGGAAAATTGGGCCTTTAAAGGCAATTTGGGGATTTTGGTCAAAATGGTCAAATTGGTCAAATTGGGTTCAATTGAAGGGCCCAAATTGGTTTTGGGCACATTTGAAGTGATTTTGGATGTTTTTGGAAAGTTTGAGCCACCAAGGGTATTTTATGGGGGTCTTATACCATTCTCAAGAATTGAGAATAGGATGTCGTGTCCACTTAAGGAGGTCTTACACCAATCTCTAGCTTTTAGAGTAGGATGTCATGTTCCATGCAAGGGGGACCTTATATCAATCTCGAGGATTGAGAATAGGATGTTGTTTTCCACTTAAAGGGTCTTATACCAATCTCAAAAATTGAGAGTAGGATGTCGTGTTCCACTTAAGGGGGTCTTATACCAATCTCGAGGATTGAGAATAAGATTTTGAGTTCCATTTAAGGGGGTCTTATACCAATCTTGAGGATTGAGAATAGGATGTCATGTTCCATTCAAAGGGGGTCGTATACCAATCTTGAGGATTGAGAATAAGATGTCTTGTTCCATTCAAGGGGGCCTTACACCAATCTGAAGGATTGAGAATAAGATGTGGTGTTCCCTTTAAGGGGGTCTTATACCAATCTCGAAGATAGGGGTGACATTAGGGAGGAAGGCTCTGGGACTCATATCCAACCCAAGAGGTAACGAGAAAAGAATTAGTGTCTCAGTGTTGGCTCCAAGAACAACATGAAAATAGTATAGAAAATTTGTGGTGTTGAACTCATGATATGTGTCATGTGAAGATAGGTATTGGTGGGAAAAGTTTTGTGATTTTTTGTGAGATTTTGTACAGAATGTAAAATTCTACGGGGATGTGAAGAGAATTAGTGCCGACAAGGAAAATCGTGTTGTGCCAGCAAAGTGTAAGAGACCTTGAAGTCAAGAGAATCAACTCAATAGATTTATTTTATTTTCTTGTTATTTTTATCACATTTAATTATCAAAAATATATTTTTAAAATTCAATTTTTGTTGGTTGATTTTCAAAAACAAGTTAAAAAATTTTCATTTTATTGAGGTTAATTTTATTACAAAATTTTTGGACCAGGTCACGGACATTTTGCCAAATAAATAACCCCAGATCAATCAAAATTTCAAGATTTTTATTCAAGCAATGTCAAGTTGCATGGTATGTCATCAAGTATCATCCGATGATTGGCAACATGAGACTTTCGCCTAAACAATCAACTAGCTGGTAGGCTCCTCCTACACAGACCTTTTGTATGACATATCTGTCAAGTTGCATGGTATGTCATCAAGTATCATCCGTTGATTGGCAACATGAGACTTTCGCCTAAACAATCCACTAGCTGGTAGGCTCCTCCTACATAGACCTTTTGTATGACATATGGTCCCTCCCAAGTAGGTTCAAATTTCCCACCTATCTTCCGGCGTGCAAGAATAATCCTTTTGAGCATAAGAGCGAGATCACCAACTTTAAACATCCTTGGGTGGACCAATTTTCCATGAGTCTGTACCATCCTCTCTTGGTAAAGCTCCAAATTTTGTTGTGCTTCTAGTCGCTTTCCTTCGAGACTTTCCAATTCTTCAAGTATGAGTTTTGCATATTTTTCTATTGTAAGTTGATTGGCGATAGTGACTCTGAGAGACAGCGTCTGGACTTCTAGGGCTAGTACAGCCTCAAACACATATACAAGCATGTATAGTGTACACTGAGTGGGAGTCCTGAATGTTGTCGAGTAGGCCTATAAGGCTTTTAACACTTTGTTATGCCAATCTCTTTTGTTTTCGTCTAGTGTTTTCTTCAAAATCTTTACAAGTGTCTTGTTGAAGGCCTCGGCCAGGCCATTTTCCCTAGGGTAGTAAGTCGTAGAGCATCTCCAATCTATTTCGTGTCGCTTGACGAAATTGTTAATTATTATTCTCTTGAAGGCTATCCCATTGTTGGAAATTATTCTTCATGGAATTCTGAAACGGTAGACGACTTGGCTTTTTAAAAATTGAAGAAAAGTTGATGGACAGGTTGTGTTGTAACCTCTCATAATGGCACTGCCTCTGGCCATTGGGAAAACTAATCCGTAGAGGCGAGTATAAATTTGTGTCCTTTAAAGGATGGAGGGTCTATCGGATCTATTATGTTCGTTCCCCAACACTCGATTGGCCACGAGACGATGGTTGTGTATAACAATTTTGGTGGTTAGTACAAGACCACCCCATGCACTTAGCACTGGTGACATCTTCTGGTTGTATCCATATAATAGAACATCATTACTGGCCAATAATATTCGAGTCTCTTGATCTTCATCTTCATCTTTGGCCCTGACTGGTGAGCACCACACAATCTGACATACACTTCTTTGACAATATTTGGTGCTTCAGCTCTGCTCAAACAACGTAGCCACATCTAATCGAATGATCTTCTTTAGAAGACATTGCCTACTAGGGCATATGACATAGCTCTTCTTGTGATGTGTTGCGCTGTTGACTTGTCCTTTGACAGCCTTCAAGTCTTCAAATATTCTATTAATTGATTACACCAATCTCCATTTATATCAGCAACTGCAATCATCATTCCTTCTTCTATTCGAGGCTTATGTAGATTGTCAGGGTTGATTCAAGACAAAAATTGTCTTCCTTGGTCTTCCTTGTAGTGTAATATAAATGGAATCCTCTAGTGGACATGTCAGCTCCTTAGCAAGTTTTAATGGAATCCTCTAGTGGACATGCCAGCTCCTTAGCAAGTTTTGCTGAAGCATCGACATGGGCATTATCTCCCCTAAGAGTCCTATATAAAGTCACAGTGGGGATTTGTTTGAGCAGCTTCATTGTATACCGGTGGTATTTTACTAGCCTCAATTTCAAAATCTAGTATTGTCCGACACCTTGTTGAATGATGAGTTGAGAATCACCATAAATGACAACGTCTGTTATATCCATTGAGATCGCCAACTCCAACCCAGTGATTAACACTTCATAATCTACTTTATTATTTGTACATGGTTGTGTCAGGTGGTATGAGAACCTCAAAATACCCTTATCTGGCGTGAAAAATATTAAATCAATCCCTGCTTTGTCTGGTATAACATGGCTGACGAAGCTCCGTCGAAATACAACTCCCAGCGTTGCACACTAGAGAATTTCATTTGTAATGCATGTTCATCTGGTAATTCATCATTGAGAGGGGACCCAGCTGGAAGTGGGTGTGCAGCAAGAAAATCTGTTAAAATTTGTCCCTTGATAGCAAGGAGTGGAAAAAATTTTATATCAAATTGTAATAAAATCGTTAACCATCTTGCTAGACGTCCAGAGAGTGTTAGTCAGGTCATCAAATATTGAAACAAATTAACTTTTAAAATTAGAGTTACCTTAGAAGAAAGCATGAAATGTTTGAGCTTCTGGGCGGCGAAAATTAAAGCTAGACAATAATTATCAATAGGCAGATACCTTATCTCCGTCGCTATTAGATAACGACTCAAGTAATTGAGTGCATTTTTTTTACCCTCATCATTGACTTGGGCTAAGAGACTCCAAGAGAGTCATCTTAGGCAGCGATATAAAGTATTAAAGGTTTTCCCGGGATAGGGGCTACTAAAATATGAGGTGTCATTAAATATTGCTTAACGTCCTTGAAAGCACGTTGACATTTCTCTTCCCAAATGAATATGACACCTTTTTTAACATGTCAAGAAAGTCTGTAATTCCAAGAATAAATTAGAAATAAAGCGTCTCAGGTATGCCAATTTCCCTTAGAAGGAACGTAGTTGTTTCAAGGATTTGGGTTTAGGCACTTCCAAGATAGCTTTACTTTTCTACGGGTGGATCTCGATACCCCGATGACAGACAACGAGCCCTAGAAACTTCCAGAAGATAACGCAAAAAATGCACTTTGTGGGATTCATCTTAAGGTTGTACTGTAGTAATCGTTCCAACACGATCCTTAAATCGTACAAATGGCCTATTTTCTGTTTACTCTTGATGACCAAATCATCCACATAGCAATCAACTTGGTTGTGAATGAGATAATAAAAAATCTTTATCATTGTTTATTGGTATGTTGCTCCAGCATTCTTCAACCCGAATGATATCACTGTGTAGTGAAAAATTCTAATCGGTGTTCTCAATGATGTAAGTGCTACATCCTCGGGAGTCATCTTGATTTGGTTGTACCCCAATGATCCGTCCATGAAGGAGAAAATTTAATGCATCGAAGCGATATCCACCAGCATTTTTGGTATTGGCAGTGGAAATTCTTCCTTTGGACATGCTTCTTTCAAATCTCTGAAGTCGACACATAAACAGATTTGTCCATTTTTCTTCTTAACTGGCACAATATTGGCTAACCGGTATAATATTGGCTAACCATGTGGGGTATTTCTCTTATCTTACAAATTTAGCATCTATTAGTTTCCTCACCTTGGTAATGACTTCTTGCTCTATTTCAAGGCCCATTCTCCTTAGAGCTTGTTTTACTGGGGTCATATCCTTGTCCACCTCAAGTTTATCAATTGTAACTTTTCCTGACAGTCCTGACATTTCATCATAACTCCATGCGAATCAATCTTTGAATTTTGTTAACAGTCTGATCAACTCTAAAGATTCTTCATCGTTGAGTAGAGAACTTATAAATGTTTGTCAGGACTGCTTTTCCATCCAAAGGTTAATTTTCATCAATTCATCAACAGTTGATAGATTTTTTCCTCAAACACTGGCGGAGGGTCTTCTATCAGATGATCGGTAGAGTCATCCTCCACATTGAGGCAATCTTCTTCTAATTCACTAGTAACAACCATGCAAAATTCTGAATCATCGACTGGTCCATCTGTACCAAATTCGAGACCCTCTTTCAAGTTGGGAGTTTGACTTTTAACATTCCACAATTTTACAAGAGTTGCAATTTATCTGTTGGCATTTGTTTTAGCAAATGCCTCTGCTGAATTAACTTTTGTACACAAGGAGAAAAGTAACCAAAAGGCAGTTCCATTAATTCATTAGGATCCTCATCCAAATTTACATGATTTTCAAGATTAGTCGAAGTAGAAGCACAATAACACTTCATCTTCTTTGAACTAGCGCTACAGACTTCCTTGACCTCTAAAATCTCAACCATTTGAGGGAGAATTGTAGTAAGGGTAATGGTGTTCACATAGTGGTTTATCCGATCATAAATTGTCTCATATTTTCTTTTCTCTGTATCTTCTAAGGATACCTCATACTAAGGTTTCTTCTATTTTGTCAATATTATTTCATCTTCAGAACTTTCTTCATCATCAATGTTGACAGTCGGCCTACTCCGTTCAACAATAAAGTTGGTTCTTTCTCGTCCGTGTCACATCCATGTCCTCGGCCTCGTCCTCGGGTGCACGAACTAAAAGAACTCCCACCAACTTATCTCAAAAGTGGTGGAAGTTTGCTGAAGCAGAGCTAAATGGCTTGCTCTTTTTTATTCTTCTGAATCTTCCACTCTTTTATCCACAACTTCATGAGAGAAGACAATTTTCTTTAGAGGCGCATAGTAGGTCGCATCTTCAAGAATGCTAACTTCATGAACTGATAATGGTTGTAAATCTCCCTTGATGTAATGTTCTTGTCTTTCCTTTTAATACTTAATGCATTGGTGTAGAGATGACGGAATTATATTATGTTTGTGAATCCATGATCGACCCAGTAGAGCATTAAAAGAGGTCTCAGAGTTGATGATATGGAATTTAGTAGTTG
This sequence comes from Phalaenopsis equestris, assembly GCF_001263595.1. Lineage (NCBI taxonomy): Eukaryota > Viridiplantae > Streptophyta > Magnoliopsida > Asparagales > Orchidaceae > Phalaenopsis > Phalaenopsis equestris. The sequence goes on along the minus strand of NW_018250496.1, from coordinate 6,638 downwards.
TTACTAATTCTCTGACATTCATAAGCAGTGTAATTGATTCAAGGGATTTCTCTCCCTTTTGGTTGAATCCTCTTAGCATCATTTTATCGGTCGTAATCTCCTAAGTTTCAATGTCCAAATAGAACAATGTCCGTAAACTCATCAAGTTGAGGGATTCTCCAGGATCTACCAAAACTCTGGACAACACAAATCTATCGATGTTAACAGAGATATAGAGTGGACGATTGTGGTCGGCGGTACCGAGTAACAAGTCTTCATCAGTGAAGGTTATCCCAGACTGTTCTTTCAACTGGCAAACTTTCTCCAAGGATGTTCTCGCCAACTGGGCTAAGCAAATCTTTGGGTCAAGCAAAGTTATAACCAGAGACTCTCATCTTTTCTAACAGGATTAGAGCATCTTAGATGCTTAATTTTGTTGTAAACTTCCTAATATGAGCTAGCACATTGTAATCCACTTTGTTTGATCCTCCAATCTTCACTTGATTATGTGGTTCTTCCATAGATAAAGGTGGAGGTAGCTCTTCTTGAGTTACCATTTGCTTTTTTTTATCCATAAGAGTTATTTTTAAGGGTAATACTTTCCCACTCCTTTAGCTCACTTTTGTAATTTATTCTTCTTGAGATAACATTGTCAAATCTTTCGATGTTTCTTCTTTGTCGGAAAGATCTAAGTTGATGGCAAGTGGCGCACCGTGGCACTTGAGGATTTGTTCCACACTCTCGGTGCTGTTGTAATAGGTACTATTAATGTCTTATTTGGTCTTACTACCAGGTTCATCGGACTCAAGCGCGATTTGAGGATCATTTTGCGAATCGAGATCAATGTTAGATTGGTCATAACTGATTATGTTATCACTAGAAATAGTTAAAACGTAGCCAAAATCATAATCATTATATTCATAAGACCCTGACAAAGCAAAAAGAAAATCATACAAGGTCAGGTGTTTGAGAAATTTCTTCCCCGAATCTGAGACAACTAATCTAGCATAGGTAGCCCATATCCTACCCCTTGTGCTATCAGTCTTTGTGGTGGTGTTCTTTTATTCTTCTTTCATGGTGACGGATATTTTGGTGGAATCTTCCTCTCAGGCTTGGCAGGTTGAAGACTCTGAACGGAGGCTTGTGCTGATGCATTCTGAATTTAGTTCAGTATTTTCTTGGATGACTGTACTCCACCTGTCTTCTTCTACCATTTCTTGGATGACTGTACTCCACCTGTCTTCTTCTAGATATGGGTCAACCGGAGAGATTGGCTCAGCTGAATCATATTTATAGAACCTCTATTAGGTTCTTTTAAATATTCTTTCGCGATCGTTATATTTCCTTCCTTAATATTTCCTAGAGCCAATCCTTAAAGACAAAACAATCCTCTATAGTGTGTCCAAGCATCCGGTGGTACAGGCAATAATTCAGTTGATCCTTCTTGTCAACCTCTTTAAGTTTCTTTGGATCTGGTAATCTGAACTCAGGCTTCTTCATCAGACTTCTGAACATTTTCGGCACAACTTCATCTTTGAAGGAATACACCATTTTCCTACCATCTGCAATGGACATTCTCTTATTCTCTGTTCGGTATGATCCTCTCTGAGGCGGTTGCTGGCTAGACTATCCATATTGTTGTGTCTATTGTTGAGCATGCTATGAAAATGACTGATGAGAATTCTTTGCATGTATCTTCATTGGTTGTTTTTCTTTATCGACTTTTGCCACACTGTTTTAGACTTCTTTCTTGGACTTCTCGACCTTCTCATGAGAATCCATATGTTTGACTTCTTGAAGATTGCTAGCTTTGCTGAGTAGCTTCTTGAAGGATTTAATGGTGAGTCCCTTGAGCATGAAAGTCACTGGCCCATGAATGCTCTTGAGCAAGATCTCAATAGCATGAAGTTCCTGTAGCTGAGTCTTGAGCAAGATCTCAATGTCTTTACTAATCCATTTGGTAATTTGACATACTAAACAATGCTATTCCTGACAAGCTGCTGATGAACTATTGATAGAGTAAAGCTTCGTTATTTCTTGTGTTGCCACAACTGGCTCGAAAATGAGCTATATGTTGCCTGGGATTTCCAGTCCCGTTAAATATCTTAAAGTTTGGTTACACAAGGCCCTTAAGGTAGGGTACAACATCAAATTCCTCCCATGGTGACACAAAACCCTTAAGGTAGGGTACAACATCGAATTCCTCCTGGTAAGGTCGACCATTGAAAATCAATGCACCGCCATTACACTTGGCTAAGGCCTCTCGAACTTGCTACACCATTTGCTTAAATTCTTTTTCTGGCATGACGCTTGATGGAGAATCCTTCTTTTGTTGATCATCTCTATTTGCTAAGACAACTTCCCTCCTTTCATTTGTGATATGTATAATCTCTGGTTGATTGACTTCTGGGGAGGCTAACTGTGGTGGTTGGACTGACCTTGAGCTGTGGCCATGGCAGTCATGACAGCGGCCATCTCTTCCATTCTTTTCTCCATTTGGCTGATTTTCCCATCCCTTAATAAAACAACCCTACGCAGCTCATCTACGACATTCTCTTCAGCGAGAGGTTGAGCGTCACAAACAGCTGCATCGGCTCCGGACTTGATGACATGGATATCCATAGATGACATGGATATCCATCTCGAGGTAATCATTGTAGTCAAAATCTTCATCATCATCATCGATGGAAACTCCATGCTTTCGGGCCAACTCGGAAATCTCGACCCTGAGCTTTTCAACCTTTTCTTCAATTATTGATTCCTGTAGCACCTTGAGATCTGGAGTACTTTATTGGACATCTTCTACTTGCTCATCCATCTCGCAAGCAATTATTGTGACAATGTTAGATACTTCAGAACCTTTCTTCATTCCATGATCCTGCCCTGTGGGTTCACTGTACCATATCGGTACGGCAACCTTTGGTACCCATACTTTTTTCTTTGGCGAAGATGTCTTAAGACGGGATGTCTTGACATCGACATGTTGAAGAGAAGTACGCTCCCTGTGGTGCAAACCAGATACATTACCAGGAGCCTTCTTCATCTTTTTTTTCAGAATTTCATGGCGAGTGATTGGTGGCGCGTGATTGGCAGAATTCTCGGACCCAAATGTGACTTAACTAGTCGACGGTCTGTGGCCTCGGAGCAGGAACTGTAGTAGCATCGATGGTGGTAATGTTAGTATCAATCTGACTTCCCAAATGGAACCTAACTTGAATGTGAGCAGGTAAAGTTTTCGTTGGTTTTTGAGGTCGTCTGGTAGATCTGACGTCCCTTAATAATTTATTTCTTCATGCGAGGTGATACTACACACCCGACTTGTTTAATTAACTCGTCAAATATACAACCTTCAATGGAAGCTAGTCTCTGAAAAACTGAATTCACTCGGGTGATAGGAGCAGGCTTCTTCCTCTCCCTACCATGTCCATGAGGTGAAGGTAAAATAGTAGCAATCTTCTGGATACTTTCATACCCATTAGTATCCATTAAGGGATAGAACCTACTCCCTTGTAGAAGTGGATAGGTTTCTGGAAATCCTGACTCATACTGGTGAGGAACTTTATCAGAAGGTACTTCCTTAGAAAACTAGGCTTTAGTAGCCCTTTGAACCTTCTGGTCGTGGTTTCTTATTTTGGTTCAGGTTAACAGTGCAGTCCTCAAACTTGGTCTGATTTCAAATACTGACAGTGGGATAACCAATCCTTCAGTCTGGACTTCAACGATCATAACTTATTTTCCCTTAAGAGAAACAGAAACAACAAGCTTGGTAGGTGTCGCGGTGTCAATAGTCTTGACCCTCTTGTAAGAAGGGAAGTCCTGAGGGCAGTTCAGGTTAAACTCAACAGCGATTTTTGAACCTCTAGATCGGTGACTTTCAAGATCTTCAAATCCTGCTCCAATCTTCATGGAGGGAGCGACATTGTGGGCACTGCGGCTCGTCGGCAAGTTGCAAGAAAAAGTGAGCGTTGGGAACGCCATTGCAGAAACATCAAAAAAAGAAAGCTTTGAGGTTAGCTATTTGGCCAATACCTAGTAATCTTAGTGTGAGCACTAAAGATTTATAGTGGTTGATCAGTAGACCAGGTAACTCTTTCTTTAATTTATGGAGATTTTAATATTTTAGTAAAAGTAATTTGAAATTAAAAAAGATGTAATTAATATAAAGAAAATTAAAGAGCAAGAACAGCACGACACAATCTGATTTAATTTGCAAAATAACAAATCAAACTTAAAAGAGAAAAAGTGAAGTTTAGGACCCAGTGCAGGACCAACTTTACAATGCACAATGCCTAAGCGAAATTAGTCCACCAACACACCTATTGGGAGTTCGACCTCAAACAATGATTAAAAAGTCCTTAATCGCCTCCTGAACCTTCCTGTTTAAAAGTGATTGAACAGATAGTCTTGAAGTATAAAAGAGTTGACCGTACTTTCCCAAAACAAAAATGGGTAAAGCATGCCAATGAAAGAAGGGAAATCTGGTTCATCAGGGACATGAACACACTACCGATGTATGAGGATAATATTTCCTGATTAAAATGGAGAGAGAATCTTATCCCTAGCAGAGTCGCCTGAAGCTGTCAACACAATTTTAGTTAACGAGTTGCCCGCTGGAAGCTGTCGGCCGCCGGAATCAAAGTCCCATCGCTTGCTTTGGAAATGCACTTAATTTTCATGAATATATATATGTTTAGAAAAATATGAAATCAAACTGATCTTATATCTTTCATAGTTAAAATGAAAGAGTACTACACTTTAAGCCATGTATCTATCCTGAAAGATAAACACAGGACTTGATGGTGAGGCTCGATCAAATAAACTACGAAATGTATGACATCAGTTTGGTCTGTGAAAACAATTTTATTTGCCGAAAATTTCTTGATTTAATACAAAGAATTAAATAGGTTTGTATTAAGTTAAGTTTAGAAAAAAGCTTCCTACAAGGTCAATCCTTTATAGTTAATTACATCTTAGATAACATAAGTCACCTAAGAAAACTCTTAAAAAAATCAAAGAATATTATCTTCAAGGAGTTCAAAAAGATAGAACTTTTCAATGAGATCGAACAAAGAAGTGTGAAAGGGGAATGACTCATATTTGGAACATTTATCGTAGAATCCAAAGGGGAAGAACTAAGGGTTATCATAGATCTGGAAGGGAACCTAGGCGACTTTTCAGTCTATCATATTGTTTGGCTTCAGTTTTGAGGAGAAATTATTTAAATTTTTCATCCTGCCAATTTTATTTATTTAGGGCTTACATTCATGTGAAATGATCACACAAATAGCCTCAAAGTTGTGAGGTTTTAGGTCGTGACAAATGACGACCTTGAAATCCTAAGACGAGTTAGGGCTTATATTGTACAATAGAACTACACAAAAGGCCTAAAGATGAGTTGAAGATTTATGTTGCATAAGCAAACAACCTCAAACTTCTATGGCATATTGCTTAATTCTAAGGAATGGTTTAGCTGGTGTAGACATGTTTTTCTGTTGAAGATGTCGTGTTGCCCACAATGCTGGCTGCAAGCTCCTCGTCATGACAAGTTTAAATTTTCTAATGTGTCAGGTTATATGTGGAATATTAAAGTTGATTAGAGCGACACCAATTAGGATCTGATGATTCCCTCGTTATGGTACTATTATTTTCTTTCGGATTCACTTAGTCCAAATGAATTTACTAAACTCAACTTAATGAGTTCCATATGTTTATTTAGACCGTAGAAAGTTTTGTTAGCAACCGTAGGTTACCTCCTCGGGATATTCCCAATGATCCAATAGAGATGTCTTAATTTAAATGAAATTGTTGTGTTATGATGTCTGTTATGACATCAGTTTGGTCTGTGAAAACTATTTTATTTGCCGAAAATTTCTCGATTTAATACAAAGAATTAAATAGGTTTGTATTAAGTTAGGTACAGAAAAAGCTTCCTGTAAGGGTAAACCTTTATAGTTAATTACATCGTTAATTACATCTTAGATAACAGAAGTCACCTAAGAAAACTCTTAAAAAAATCAGGGAATATTATCTTCAAGGAGTTCAAAAAGATAGAACTTTTCAACGAGATCGAACAAAGAAGTGTGAAAGGGGAATGACTCATATTTGGAACATTTATCGTAGAATCCAAAGGGGAAGAACTAGGGGTTGTCATAGATCTGGAAGAGAACCTAGGCGACTTTTCAGTCTATCATATTGTTTGGCTTCAGTTTTGAGGAGAAATTATTTAAATTTTTCATCCTGCCAATTTTATTTATTTAGGGCTTACATTCATGTGAAATGATCACACAAATAGCCTCAAAGTTGTGAGGTTTTAGGTCGTGACAAATGACGACCTTGAAATCCTAAGACGAGTTAGAGCTTATATTGTACAATAGAACTACACAAAAGGCCTAAAGATGAGTTGAAGATTTATGTTGCATAAGCAAACAACCTCAAACTTCTATGGCATATTGCTTAATTCTAAGGAATGGTTTAGCTGGTGTAGACATGTTTTTCTGTTGAAGATGTCGTGTTGCCCACAATGCTGGCTGCAAGCTCCTCGTCATGACAAGTTTAAATTTTCTAATGTGTCAGGTTATATGTGGAATATTAAAGTTGATTAGAGCGACACCAATTAGGATCTGATGATTCCCTCGTTATGGTACTATTATTTTCTTTCG
>NW_018250495.1:36020-36877 GCF_001263595.1 Phalaenopsis equestris | reverse complement strand
AATCAACACAAATAACCTTGAAGATGTGGGATTTAAGTCGTGACAAACAACTACTTCTGAGTCCTAAGGCGAGTTAGGGCTTAGATTGTACAACAGGATTGTACAAATGCGTAAAAGATGTGTTTGAGGATTTATGTTGCACTAGGCAAACAACCTTGATATCCTATGGCTTTGTTGTTTAAGGCTAAGGAAGGATGTGTTGTTGTAGATCCTCTTACTGTAGAAGATGGCTGGGCTGCCCGGAGTGCTAGCTCCAAGCTCGTCGTTATAGTAGAGTTTCAACTTTAGAAATGAAAAATCAAGTAGATGAGAGAAGTGTCATGTTTTGGAAAAGTCAAAAAAAGATTTATTGACTTAGTTGAAGTTGATTATAGGGACACCGGTCAAGATCCCACGGTTCCGTTGTTCCGACACTTTCATTTAGCCAGTGGGAAACCTCGTTAGCAACCGTAGGTTACCTCCTCCGAGGGTTCCCGACCTTTTAATAGAGAGGTTTTAATTTAGTTGAAATTGTATTTTTTGTGATGTTTGTGATTAAGTTTTGAGTTGTCGTATATTTTTGAAATGTTGTGGGGGTATTTTTTTTTGAAATTTTATTTTTTGGCTTTGGTTTTGGTTTTGTTTTGTTTTTAACATGCAAGTGTTTTTTTATGCAGTAAGTATGGTACAAGCATAAAAGAAAAGCAGTAAAAAAGTACAAGAAAGACTGTAAAACGCTGTAAACTGTAAAAGTGTACATGGCTAGTCTTCTCAATCCACCACCTGCAACTCAAAATGCATGTCAGAGTATTTATATATATAGAGCTGGAAAAGTAAAGTTTTGGAAACCTTCCTAACTCTATGTTGTGTATTGGGGG
>NW_018250495.1:27764-35896 GCF_001263595.1 Phalaenopsis equestris | reverse complement strand
TTCTTAATGTCTGGTAAAAGGCCTTGGGTTCATTTAAACTTTATTATGTTACTTAATATCATCCTTGGAACAACCTGATGCTCAGTGAACATTGATGTCTTGATTATCCTTAAGAATAAGGTAAATGTCATTTACCTTTCAATTTGAAAATTATGTGGGTGTAGCATCTGTGCAATGTCTGTAGTATCTATTCTTTTGTTGGTGTAGCATCTGTGCAATGTCTATAGTATCTATTTTTGTCAAATGGTTCTTTTGCATCATTGCTTGTTACCCCTCATCTCAAACTAATAGACCACCTCAATATTTCATATTCTCATTCAACAAATTTTGTATATATATTTCATATCAAGGAAATGGGAGAAGCAATCATTTAAGCCTTTCTACAACATCTATCTTCTACCTTAAGTTCAAACTTTAACATATACATGTCCCTATTGTAAATCCCCTGAACTTTCCATAAAGAAATATGTTGCATTCTTGTATAATCGAATTCAAATCCACATAATTGATATAAGCCAAAAGCCAATTCCAACAACCTTTAAGGATTAAATAGACATCCCCCCAAAGTTTCAGCTTATGCATTCAAATAAGGCAACAAAAGGAACGGGAAATACAATTCCAAAGTAAATATTCAAATCGAAAATATTCCTTTATTTCATTCCTTTATTTCATGCATTTAAATGCAATGAGCATAGAAATCAGCCCCCATCTATTTATTTAAAATCAAACAATCGATTTCAATATACCTTCAAACAGAGGTAGCAAGAAGTATAGAAACAGGCCCCAAACATGTGTTAAAATGATCTCCTATATATGTTCAAACAAGGGAGCAACAAAGAGAACCAAAACCAAATTCCAAATGCATTTTTCAAACCATAAAAAATGAATGTCAGCAAGTATTCAAACAAAGTACAGCAAATAACATTAAAAATTGAGTCCCAAATGTATATTTTCAAACCATAAATTGAATTCTAGCAGTTTTTTTTTATATAAGGGTCAGCAAGAAGCTAAAAAAAAGAAAAAAAAACGACCCTTAACAGAGAGTAGAAACCAGAACCAATTCTAACGAAGAGCAGGAAGCAGAAACCGAACCACAACAGGGAGCAAGAACCGAAACTGAATCCCAACAAGATCCCAACAAGAAAGCCGAACCCCAACAGAAATCAGAATCAATTCTAGTAAAGAGCAGGGATCGAAACCGAACCACAACAGGGAGCAAGAACCGTATCCCGAATATATTTCCCGAGTCATAAAAATGATTTCCATCATATATTTGAATAAAGGGCAACAAAGAATGTTAAAAACCCAAATTCCAAATGTATTTCCAAATCATTAAAATGTTCTCAATGTTGGTGTTCAGATAAAGAGAATTACAGGAAATGTAATTGAACCTCCATATAAAGGTTAAATCAAACCCAACAAAAGACCTAAACGAATAGGCCACCAACAAGCCAAAAATGAGCCACTAAATGACTATCCAGACCTTTTAAAAATTTTCCCAAAATTGAAGTTCAAGTGAAGGGAGCTCTAGGAAACATAATTGAACTTCCACATAAGAGTTAAATCGAATCCGACAAATAACTAGAAGGAATAGACCACCAACAAGCCAAAATCAAGCTACCAAATGGCTATTCAAGTTATTAAAATTGATCTCAAACATATATTTAAACAAGAAACAACAAAGAGAAATAAAAATGAATTCCAAATGCAATTTCAGCAATATTCAAGCAAAGGGGGCAGCAAGAAAAATAAAAAAAACCGAGCCCCAAATGACTATCCAAGTCATTAAGAATATTTCCAGTATTGAAGTTCAAATAAAGAGAATTATAGGAAACATAATTGAACTTCCAAATAAGAGCTAGGTCAAAATTAGCGAACAACCAAAAGGAATAGGCCACCAACAAGCCAAAATCGAGCCACCAAATGGCTATCCAAGTCATACGAAAATCTTTCCAGTATTGATAAGTAAAGGCAGCCATGGTATAGATATTAACAAAGAAGCTTTGTTTCTTCATCAAAAAAGATGATCAAATTGAAGTATCATTTATATGTGATCTATTCATTTCATGAGTTAGAGGAGACTATCAGACAGACAATTAATTCAAAGATTAAACAACATTCTAAGAGTAAATGGAACCTGACCTTGATTCCTTATTAACAAAAGAACGAGAAGAGTAAGAAAATCTTGAAACAGTTCCAATAGAGAAAGAGCTCTCTACACTGTGTTTTCCCAAAATCTCCAGAGAAGAATAGCAGCCCAATCTTCCTCAAGAACTCGAAAAGAGAGAAAAAAAATAGCACTGTATCTTTTCTAAAATTTCAACAGAAAACATCGCGTCTCTTCTTCCCCTTATATTGGGTATTTATAGCCATTGAGAGGGCCAGAGCTCACCACCGGTAAGAAAAAAGGGAGGTGACAAGAAACACCTCAAAGGGCAAAGAGAACATTTGAATTAAAAAACAAACAGGTTACGAGACTCATTTAGGTAGGAAATTTTGTTACAAAGGGCTACCGGCGAGGTTACCGAAAAGGCCACCGGCGATGAAGGCTCGAAAAGAGAAGGGATGACCGACAAACCGACAAGAGACCCCACGGCTTGGCTAGGGCAAAAAACAGAGGCCGCGAGGAAGTTGAGATTTTTAGGTTTTAAAAGATTATCTTTTATAAAAAGAAACTTTATCAAATATATTTTTATTTTATTAAAGAAAATAATAATAAAATATTAAATTTTTGTGTGATCCACTCGTGCTCGGAGTCCTGACAAAATGGGTGTCCTCCTTAGCTAAAATTGACGTTCCGGACGCAACGACGTGATCCATTTCATCATCCGGAGACATCCGGACAAATTCGTCGTCGATCACGTCAAATTAACTTTGATTCACGTGTGGCACGACAAATGAAATTATTTTGACCCGATTGGAACCGTTTAACGAGTATATTATTGACGTTTAATGAGTATATTATTGATCGGTCCTCACAAAAGTGACGACTAAGGTCAAACATACCGCTCATAGTGGCCAGTCAAACATCGCACGCGCCATGGTGTCCACCTACATCTATCAAATTTTTATAGGAGCTCAATTTGAGCTTCAATATGTTGGCTTTTCAATCAACTCAACCGAATATTGAGGATCTAAAACCCTTTATACGAAACTGCAAAGTGCGAAGAAATGGCTTGAATTTCTAAGGGGTGTGGGTCCTAGTCTAGTGTTCTAAGAGAATCAAAATAAGGAGAATCATAAAACTAGATCCTAAGATATCTAGAGAATGGAAAAGAAGACCTTAAAATGACAACAAATAGACCCCCAATAGGTGTGGTGTGCTGCACAAGCACGACACGCCTATTAGTGTTGACCGAAACGATCAACCCTATTCTTCAGGAATGTCCAAGTAACCATACTTGGGACAAATCAAATGTCAAGTTCGAAGTGAAGTGGAGTACAATTTTTTATGGGGATGAATAAATGAGTTTTCAAACTGTTGTGGGAATTGAATTTTTGAATGATTTCAAATGTCAATTTTCAAAGTATATGCAAAAGAAATACTCAGAATTCGGCTATGAAATTAAAGAATGTATGAAAAAAAAGGAATACAAAATATGATTCAGATCCCACAGAATGTGGAGAAAATAGGTGGAAAAGAAAAGAAAAAAAAAGGACTATATCAACTCGGAATACCGCTGGGGAAGTTACATCCGAGTTAAGAGACGACATGAGAATATATGTCATGATAGGAAGGAAAGCACTGGGACTCACATCTAACCTAAGTGGTGACAATGGAAATATGTTTGCTATGTTGGGGAAGAAAGCACTAGGACTCACATCCAACCCAAGAGGTAGCAAAAGATCAGACTGAGAAGGAAAGCGTGGGGACTCATATCCAACTCAAGAGCTGATCGAAGGAAATATGTCTGCTATGTTGGGGAGGAAAGTACTGGGACTCAAATCCAACCCAAGTGGTAGCAAAAATATCAGATTGAGAAGGAAAGCACGGGGACTCATATCCAACTCAAGAGCTGGTCGAAGGAAATATGTCTGCTAGATTGAAGAGGAAAGCACTGGGACTCACATCCAACCCAAGCGGTAGCGAAAAGATCAGATTGAGAAGGAAAGCGTGGGGACTCATATCAAACTCAAGAGCTGATCGAAGGAAATCAAAATTTAGGTACTGACCCCGAAATGAGAGTTGAAATTTGGGTATCAACCTCGAAAAGAGAACCGAAATTTAGGTACCGACCTCGGAGAAAGGGAATCAGAATTTAGGTACTGACCCCAAAATGAGAGTTCTTAGGAAGAATGTCGAACATGTGAAGTTTTACAGAATTGTGAGAGAAGAAATTAAAACCAATGAGATACAGAAACAATCAACTTGTGACGAAAAAGGGAAAAGTATGGCACTGAAGAGAGGGAATCAAAATTTAGGTACTGACCCTGAAATAAGAGTGTAGGAAGAATGTCAAAATATGTGAAGTTTTGCAAAACTATGAGAGAAGAAATCAAACCCATGAGAATGTAAAAACAATCAATTTGTGGCGAAAGGGGATAGTTAAGCAAAATTTTCTTTTGAATTTTCATGATGATTATTATATATATATATATATATATATCTTGATGATTATTCATTTATAAATTTATTTATATATATCATTCTGTGCTCGCTAGCCTTTCTGAGAATTAGGGCAAATCAATATTGTTTATTTTCTCAATCAATTGCCCAAATCTGGATTCATAACTGCGAAAAGAAGTTCTAATATATTGTCTTCAAACTGTAATGTCATGAATATCATCTGATATCAAATACAACGTTGTTTGATTTCATGTAATCAAACATCTTCTGGGATCATTATTGTATAGTTTGTATATCAAAATACTTCCTCGTTCACCAATACCGAAGACGCATGATTGAATTCAGTCTTGTGTATCATCTAGCTGTATTTTGTCATTGACAGTTGTGTTGAAATAGTAGGCTGTATAAAGACTAGCCTCACCTTCTAACATATCATCAGAAAAATAGAGATGATCTCTCCTAGATATATAATGAGGTGTGCTGTCTTTAAATAACTTACAACTCAAAAGGCCGCAAGTTCTCAATCTCAGGATTGAGTCTGAACTGGAATGGTACCTTATCCTCATTCATCCGTTTGAGGGTTTTTGAAACTCTCAGATATGGCACTCTAGGGATGCAGTGTTTGGCCACATCAGCGCCGTTTCCTTTCAATATCAACACAAAGCCCACAGGCAAAGGAATCTCTAAATAACCATGAAATTCTCCGTCACCAACGATTTGAATTTCTGTTCCAAACATGATGTTGCATTTATTTATGAATGATACCATGCAAAATGGCCTTGCAAAATCATGATGATCGATGTGCGGAGGGATACAGTCACCAACTTCGTACATATTAATTAAACAACTATTTGGGATACAATCTGCTGGAAGTATATGCCAGGTCACCAATCGTTTAATTATCCTTTTGATGAATGACAGTAACGGGTCAACCTCATCGTGACGAATTATCCCGGGAGGATTTCCTTCTTTATCTTGGGCAAAATTGTAGCAGCAACCGCATTGGATCGTAACCCTTCCTTTACCTCGTTTCCATTTTCTCGGCTCATAATATGTCTTTCTTCTTAGCCGACCAGCACGTCCCATTTCTTGCTCCAAAAGAACACGTTCTACAATGTCGTCTTGTTCACTGCTAGTGAACATGTTGGTGTGCAGTTCTAACCCTTCAAGTATATTAACATACTTGCCCTGAAACCTTTGAAAAAGCTCAAATTTTTTTTTCTCACCTTTTCATACTTCTTCAATTCATGCTCTGGAATGATCTACAAATGACGTGTCCTGCTCACGAATTGGGGAACATAAGGTTCAACTTCCATGCTTCTTTCCATGCTTCTTTCTTTAATCCTTTCTTTAATCTCTCTTTCCTTGAAATTCACCTCTCCTCCAGTTTTCATGGGTTGAGGTGGCATTTCAACCAGCTGATCTGGGGTTTTCCATTTTAATTTGATTGCCATCTAAGCAATTATATCTTTATCCTCCCCTTGTTCTTTCAACTGTTCCAACATCTTGTGGATACCGTGATTTCAATTCCTCTTCTGCGTACGAGTAAGTTTTGCCTTACCTTTCGGCTGATCGTCGGTAGGAGTAGCACCAACAAGCTCGCTCTTAGAGGTCATTATCATTGACTTCATCCAATTAATTGCAACTTTGCTTGATTCAGCCTCATCAATTCTTTCTAATTTCCTTTTCTTCTCAGCAACAAATTGATTTTTATTCCTGAATTTTAACATAGGCTTCTGCTTGCAAAACTCATCTTTGTTCACCACGGTTAAAGCTGAACTTTCATAATCTAGCTCGATTTGATCGAAATTGAAATCAAATTCAACCACCGCTCCTTCAAATTTTGTCTTATCAAGGGCAAAACCAATGCCATTCTTGAATGTGAAGATCGGTCTTCCTCCTGACATTCTCCTGCATTAAAACAGGAAAATAATCAGTATGTCAGACCTGACTTTTAAGCAAGAACAATATGAATATTTCTTATATTTTAATGAGTTATATATACATATATATATTTATATACAGGTATATTATAAAAAATGTATTTTATATGTACAATATATATACTTAAAGATTGAATTAACATGAAAGGAGAAAGAAGAAAGAAATGAAACAATAAAAAAAATCATATATCAAGTTATATATATAGAATATATTACAAAATTTGTTTTTTTTTTTTATTATTCAAATATTTTTTATTACAAATTTATGTTCGGACCCAGTTGCAATTAAAACACCAGTGCTTTTAAGAACAAGACTTTATTTCTAAAGTTCGGTCTTTCGAAACATCATGATGCATAATATTTCTTCAGATATCGTCCATTAATTGGAAGCATAAGTCGTTCTCCTTGAAAATTTATCAATTGGTAGGCTCCTCCAGAGTAGACCTTTTCAACCATGAACGATCCTTCCCATGTTGGTTCAAATTTACCTCCTATCTTGCGATGTGCAAGAATAGGTCTTCTAAGGACAAGAACCAATCACCAACTTTAAAAGTCCTGGGGTGGACCAATTTGTCATGTGCTTGAATCATCTTGGCTTGATACAATTCCAAATTTTGTTGTGCTACCAATCGTTTTCCTTCCAAACTTTCTAATTCTTCCAGTCGTAATTTGGCATTTTCTTCAGTAGTGATTTTATTGGCAATGACAACTCTGAGAGAAGAAAGTTGAACTTCTAAACGTAACATAGCCTCAGAACCATACACAAGAGCGTAAGTTGTAGACTGGGTTGGAGTTCTGGACGTAGTTCTATAGGCCCATAAGGCTTTGTCGGTGCTATTTTGGGGAGTGAAGAATGACAACTCTGAGAGAAGAAAGTTGAACTTCTAAATGAAACATAGCCTCAGAACCATACAAAAGAGCGTAAGTTGTAGACTGGGTTGGAGTTATGGACGTAGTTCCATAGGCCCATAAGGCTTTCTCGGTGCTATTTTGGGGAGTGAAGGGGAGTTGCCCGTAAGAAGCTGTCGGTCATCATAATTGAAATCTCGTCGCCCGCCTCGTAAGGACGTTAAAGTATGAAATCAAACTGACCCCATATTTTTCATAGTTTAACAGGAAAGAGCACTGTACCTCAAATCCTGTATCTATCCCTAAGGATAAACATAAGACTTGAGGATGAGGCTCGATCAAATAAACTAAGGAAAGTATGACGTCTGTTTGGTCTGCAAAACTTTTGTATTTGCCGACAAGCTCCCCTATTTAATATGAAGGATTAAATAGGATTTATATTAAGCTGGGTTCAGACATGCTTCCTATAAGGGTAAGCCCTAATAGTTAATTACATCTTAAATGACCAAAGCCACCTAAGAAGACTCTCGATAAAAATTAAGAAAAATTATCTTCAAGGAATTTCAAAGGGTAGGACACTTCAACGAAATTGGACGTAGAGGTGTGAAAGGGGGCTGGTTCAAATTTGGAACATTTTATTGTAGAATCCCAAGGAAGAAGAACTAGGGGATGTCATGGATCTAGAGGAGAACCTCGGTGACTTCCCAAGCTATCTTAATGTTTGGCTTCAGTTTTGAGGAGAAATATTTAAGTGTTTCATCTTGCCAATTTTA
>NW_018250495.1:23617-26821 GCF_001263595.1 Phalaenopsis equestris | reverse complement strand
TGTAAAAGTGTACCTGCGAGTCTTCTCGTTCCACCACCTGAAACTTAAAATGCATGTTAAGGCAGTTTATGAAGAATACGAAAGGTAAAGTTTTGGTAATTTTCCTAACCCTATGTCATATCTTGGTGAGTCCTTAAAAGTTTAATTAAGGATGATTTCGTTGAGCAAAGTATATTAAGTTTAATAGACCTCTGAGGTATCCAACAAGTTAGAAGGAGGAAGCAGGTCTATGCCTCCCTCTCACCAACTGTTGAAAAGCCTCGAGTCCATTTAAACTCATTATGTTGCTTAATGGTTCATCCTGTAAATACCCTTATTACTCAGTGAAGCCTGATGTCTCAATTATCCCTAAGAATAGGGTAATTGTCACTTATCATTTAATTTGAAAATTATGTAGGTGAAGACACTTAAAGAGGCACATTAGTGTTATTAAGAATACTTAGCCAAATTTTTAGTCTTAATTGGACTTGTGGTGTTTTTAATTGGGCTTAATGGTGTTTCAAGGATGTTTGATTTAATTATGTTTATTTCTCTAATCCTTATTTAATCAATTTTTGATTTAGCCTAAGTCAACTATAAGCCCTTAAGACCTAAGTGAGTGTCTTAATTTGTTTTGAAAAGAGTTAAGCTTTAAGTGGTCATGATTCATGATTTGGATTCTATTTTAAAAATCAAAATAGGGGTATTAAATTGATTAGTTATTGGCTTCAAAAGTCATACCCCTAAGTCCAGGATAATTTAATTTTAATAAACTTCCAAATTTTAATAATTTAGAAATTTATTAATCTTAATTAAGAAAGTGAGATTGGTTTCTACCAATTAACCCCTTTGTGTTTCACACATCGAATAATACAGATCATTCTGCTATTAAATATTTAATGAAAAAGAAAGATGCAAAACCAAGACTGATAAGATGGATTCTTCTTATGCAAGAATTTGACTTTGAAATTGTAGATAGGAAGGGACCTGATGATCAAATTGTTGAACATCTATCCAGGCTTGAATTAGAAAAATCACTCTATTTTGAAAAAGAAATTAATGAACATTTTCCAGATGAAAAATTGTTCAATATTAATGAGTGGTGTGTTCCATGGTGTGGCACATTGTGAACTTTATAGTTATTGACATTATACCATATGATCTGACATACCAACAAAAGAGGGATTTTTTATCTAAAGCTAAGACTTATTTTTGGGTTGACCCATTTTTATATAAATAAGGAAATGGTCTAATTATTCAAAGATGAGTGCCTTAAGAAGAAACTTATGAAATTATCCAAAAATGTCATGATTCAGATTTTGGGGGACTTTTGTTGTTAATAAAACAACATACAAAATTTTGCAATTTGAAATTTATTGGCCTACAATATTTAGAATTATGAAAACTCATTTTTAGCTTTTTTTTAAAAAAATATTTTTAAACTTTGAAATTCAATATCTTTGTTTAGAAAATCAAGAAAAATATTCTAATTGTTCTTAAGTGATTAGGAAGCAATTTAGAACATTTCCATGAGTTTTATTATTTTTGTGGTTTATATGGATTTTTAATTATTCAAAATTTAAGTTTCATAATTTTTTGAGTTATATTTTGATTTTTAAAAATCATTTAATTTCCAAGAGTAGTATTTATCTTTAAAAATCAATTTAAGTTGTCAAATGAACTCCAAATATTTTGAAATTTTTATGATGAGTTCTCTAGATCATAAAGCATAGTGGAGATTAAAAATCAAATCACTTGAATGTTTATATTTTTTAAAATTAATTATCTTAGTGATTTAGTGTTTGCAAAATTTAAGTGCATTTTAAATGACTTGACCCATGAAATTATTTCCAAAGGTTTCTCTAGTCATGATGGACCTTCCAAAATTTTCTTAAGATTTTCTAATCAATATGCTAATTTACATTATCATTTTAAATAAATAATGTGAAATAACTTGAAAAATGTAGATCTCTGTATAGGAACCTTCTCTGAATTTGGAAAAATCGGAGAATATTTCCCCTGACAGAGGTTGCAACATGTCAAAGTTTCAAGCCAAGATGATATATCAATATGCATGGAGAATCAAATAATTCAAAACTGTCTTTATAGAGAATCAAATGATTTAAATCAGTGTTTAATTAATTAAAAATAAAATATGCATAATATTTTCTTGAAATTTATTTCACATTGTTCTCCTTTGTTCACTAAACAAGAGGGTATTTTTATTTTATTTTTGAGATTGTTATACACAAAGTTATGAATTTTCTAAGTTAAGGGTACTTAAAGAAATAAAAAAAGCCCTATTTTTCTATTTAAATCGCACGTGCCACCTCATCCTATGACGGCTTTGAAGGCATGCAAGGCGTGCACGATTCGATGTTGTAATCCACCTCAGTGCCTCGTCAGCCCACAGTTATTGTCCCTTTGTTTCGTCTGATGCGATCTGGACCGTCCGTCTGATACACGTGCGATCGAACGGCTCCTAGTCATCGTCCCCAATAGAATGATCTCATGAACATCCACACTAAAACCAAAAGATCTCAGCCTAGACTCAACCAAATGACTTTGGGTTTAATCCTATGGACTCGTCTAAGTGAGACGAACACAACCATACGGTTAATGTACCACGAAATTAAGCCTAAGTAGATGGATTTCAAATAGGCTCGGGAATAAGAGATCTTTTATACCTTGGCTCTGAGAAGTGAAGTTTCAATCAGAGAGTCCTAACACGTTCGTTTGGGTCTAAAGAGGTTAGGGATTGAGCCTTTGGTCTTTGTGTAAAGCCTAGGTATGATTTTGATAAAGACCAATTTTGGGTGTTGGTCTAGAGCTATGGTGGAGGCTATTTCAGAGGGTAATGTGATGGGGCTTTTTCTTCTCTTGCTATTATGATGGTGTGAGCACAAGCAATTGAAGTTTGGTGGAGTGTGGAGGTGTGTTGGGTTCTGTCCTGGTTTCCGACAAGGTTTCAAGCTCAAAATTGAGCTCCGATAATGAAAATGGTTGAGGGAAAATGGTCGGAATGCACTGAGGGGATCTTAAGGACGCTCTGTGTAAATTTTGGAGAGACATCTCTAAGGAAATTTAAGAACACCTCCCATGGCCGTTGGAGGTGAGTTTTTATAAAAATGGCCATGGGGTGGCTCTCAGGGCATAAGCTTGGGTGCATTGTGATGCTTAGGTGGAGGGCAGAGGAGCTCCATAGTTTGATTTGGATGAGCTTGC
>NW_018250495.1:19102-22268 GCF_001263595.1 Phalaenopsis equestris | reverse complement strand
TAGAAATTTGAGTTCAGGGATGTGAGTGATTGTGGGTGCAGATAAGAGTAGTGAATTTAGTGAGTGCCTTAGCCCTAGACCAACACCCAGGGTCAACCCTAAGGTCAAGCAATCCTAAGGGTGACTCATTTTGAGTTTCCCCATAGTGACCCCACCTATTAAGTATTTAGAGGTTGAGACCAACATGTGGAACTTCAAGTTAAGTAGAGAAGAGTTTGGAATTTCTAGTGTTGAGGGCACCTTTCTACTTTTCTAAGAATAGTCAATAGGAGAGTCCTATAGCTAGAACTTAGGCTACTAAAGAGGAAAAATTAAATCTCAACCAAAAGTGAGGTCAACAAATGGACCCCTAATAGGTGTGGTGTGCTGGGCAAGCACACGACGCGTATTGGTGTTGACCGACGAGATTAACGAAAGCCAATACAAACTACAAACATCTAAGTCAAAATACTCTGAAGTATGTGCAGAGTTGTGTGTGTGAATAGTTTCCGCTAGGGAGGGAATTAGCAGGTGATTGTTTGGTTGAAATCAAGGAGTAGGGACTCTCGCTGGGGATTGGAGAGTAGACTTTGAGTTATGAAATTTTAAAGATTTCTAAAGGATGGGAGTTAGAATGTAAGTGCTAGGTGGGAATTGAAATTCAGATATCAATTCAAAAAGACAGAGAGAGAGTCCGAGTGTAAGGACCGACCTCGAATGTAATGAATCAAAAATGTAGGACTGATTCAGAAATGAGAATTGAAATGTAGGTCAATTCTCAAAAGAGGGTGTCGGAATGTACGGACCAACCTCGAATGTAATGAATCAGAATTGTGGGACTGATTCAGAAGTGAAAATTGGAATGTAAGTTAATTCTCAAAAGAGAGTGTAGGAATGTAAAGACCGGCCTCGAATGTAATGAATCAGAAATGTGGGAATGATTCAGAAGTGAGAATTGAAATGTAGATCAATTCTCAAAAGAGAGTGCCGAAATGTAAGGACCGACCTCAAATGTAATGAATCAGAAATGTGGGACTGATTCAGAAGTGAGAATTGAAATGTAGGTCAATTCTCAAAAGAGAGTGTCAGAATGTAAGGACCAACCTGGAATGTAATGAATAAAAAATGTGGGACTGAATCAGAAGTGAGAATTGAAATGTATGTAAATTCTGAAAAGAGGGTGTCAGAATGTAAGGACCGACCTCGAATGTAATGAATTAGAAATGTGAGACTGATTCAGAAGTGAGAATTGAAATGTAGGTCAATTCTCAAAAGAGGGTGTCGGAATGTAAGGACCGATCTCGAATGTAATGAATCAGAAATATGGGACTGATTAAAAAGTCAGAATTGAAATGTAGGTCAATTCATAAAAGAGAGTGTCTAAATGTAAGGACCGACCTCAAATGTAATGAATCAGAAATGTGGGACTGATTCAGAAGTGAGAATTGAAATGTAGATCAATTCTCAAAAGAGAGTGTCGGAATGTAAGGACCGATCTCGAATGTAATGAATCAGAAAAGTGGGACTGATTGAGAAGTGAGAATTGGAATGTGGTCAATTCTCAAAAGAGGGTGTCAAAATGTAAGGACCTAACTAGAATGTAATGAATCAGAAATGTGGGACTGATTCAGATGATTCGACTGATTCAGAAGTGAGAATTGGAATGTAGGTCAATTCTCAAAAGAGAGTGTTAGAATGTAAGAACTTAACTCGAATGTAATGAATCAGAAATGTGGGACTGATTCAGAAGTGAGAATTGAAATGTAGGTCAATTCTCAAAAGAGGGTGCTCAAAAGAGAGTGTCGGAATGTAAGGACCGATCTCGAATGTAATGAATCAGAAATGTGGGACTGATTCAGAAGTGAGAATTGAAATGTAGGTCAATTCTCAAAAGAGAGTGTCTGAATGTAAAGACCGACATCGAATGTAATGAATCAGAAATGTGGGACTGATTCAAAAGTGAGAATTGGAATGTAGGTCAATTCTCAAAAGAGCGTGTCAGAATGTAAGAATCGACCTCGAATGTAATGAATAAAAAATGTGGGACTGATTCAGAAGTGAGAATTGAAATGTAGGTCAATTCTCAAAAGAGAGTTAGTAGCGTTAAATTTATTGAAATGTATCATGTGAAAAAGGTTGATCTTGTTGAAGGAGATTTGTAAAGCTTTGTGGAGTTTTTGCTTTGTGGAGGATTTGTAAAGCTTTGTGGAGTTTTTGTGCAGAATGTGAAATTTTGTGAGGATGTGCAGAGAGTTAGTATAGAAAACGATGGTTGTGCTACGCGCGCAAAGAGTACGAAATTCCGAAAATGGAAGAATCTACTCAACAGGCCTGTTTTATTTTCTTGTTGTTTTTATCACAATTTAATTTTTCAAAATACGCTTTTAAAGTTTTAATTTTAATATATTGATTTAAAAAGAAACTTGTTTTTTTATTCGCTCATTTATGATTATTTTTTCATTTGTGTTTTGTTTGTTGTTGAAGATTTGTTGTTTCATTCTGTGTTCATTGAAATTCTGAACCATCGCATGGTTCACGGCTTTCATCCATCGCACAAAAAGGAAACTGACAAAAAGGCATAATTTGAGAGAAATTTCCATTAATCTGCTTTAATAAAGATGCTACAAATCAAACATAGGCTAATGCCTCAAAAAGGTACCTCATGTAACCTATGCTGAAATACATTGAGAATTATCTCACGCTATGACTACATCATAGACTGAATACATCAGATACATATCATGCTGTTAAAAGAAAGTAAGTGAACTCTCTGTGCCTGGTATATTGAGCTCCTTGTTAAGAAGACCTTCTAAGTCATGCTCCAGGATAAGAGTTCCCTTTGCATGTACTTAAAGGTACAACCTTGTCATAGCTCATATGGAAACAACTCCTCTAATTTTGGGTCTTGCTGGAATCCATATGGTATTTAACTATCATCCATTCTGCGGAAGGTTACAGACACCCTACGGTGTCGTACTCCTGGAATGCAGTGCTTGGCAACGTCTGCACCGTTGCCCTTGAGAACGAGTACTGAACCGAGTGGAAGAGGAATCTCCATAGAACCTCTGAATTCACCAGGGCCGACAACATCGATTTCTTTTCCAAATAGAATACTGCTTTTACTCATGAACGAGACCGTGCAGAAAGGCCTCACAAAATCATGATGGTCGATGTGTGGGGGAATGCA
>NW_018250495.1:16264-19029 GCF_001263595.1 Phalaenopsis equestris | reverse complement strand
CGTATTTGAGGATCCCAGGCGGATTCCCCTGTCTGTCGTTTGTAAAATTGTAGCAACAACCGCATTAGATGTTACCCAACCGCATTAGATGGTGATTCTCCCCTTTCCCCGCATCCATTTCTTTAGCTCGGAATATGTTCTCCCCATCAGAAGGCCCGCTCGGCCTCTATCTCTTAAATCAAAGATGCAGTCCAAAATGCTTCTTCATTCAGTTTTAGAGAAAACTCTGGTATATAGCTCCAGGCCCTCCAATATGTTGACGAACTTTTCATGAACTTCTTCATAGAACTAGAATTCTCTTTTATTTACTCTGCTTATCTTGTAGTATTCTACCATACCAGGAGTTGGCAGCTGCCGTGGGTGTTCCTTCCTTTGGGCCTCGGCGGGGACCCAAACTGGTGTTGGTCGATCCGGAATAGATTCAGCCTCAAGTGGGATGTATGATCCTGGTCTCCATGGTGCGCGCTGATCCGTCCCCAGTGGGACATACGGTTCATTTGCCACGAAGTCTGGAGTCTGAGACTCATTGGTGCTTGAAGTGTATTCTTCTAATGTCATGAAACACTGTAGATGTAGAATGTTGCAGTCCGAGCATTCTACAAATGCACCCGTGACTGATGTCCCGACTGGTACCGTAACGTTGCACGTTGGGCAACCTCTGCATAAGATATCTAGGACCAGGGGCACATCCGATCCCGTCACAAATCCTGACTCTTCATCTATAGTGGGCAGGCTGGTAGAAGTTTCTCTCAGATCTGGATCATAAATGTCCCTCAGGAATGGGGGTAAGAAAGCTGCTCACATCTCTCTGGCGTTTGCGTTCCTATCGCAAAAAGGCTCTCTGTTTCTTTTGACTGGAATTTCTGTGCTGCGTCTTGCCGAGCGGAATATTTGGTAGTTGTTCACTATGGGCGGCTATCAGGTCCCTTGCTGGAGTAGCCACCATCCAGGGTAAACGGCTGGGCCCCTCCATCGGATCTTGTTCCGCTATCATGTTTTTACCTTTGCGTGACACATTGTCTTGAGTGGTCACCCTCAACGTCCCCCTCCACCCTTGAGGCAGTCCCTCCTTTTCTTTTTTGCTGACTATGTCTATTAGAGGACCCTCGTAGTCCATATCAACTTGGTTGAAATCCACGTTGAAATCTATGACACCTCCTTGCGGCGCCATCTCTTTATTCAGTGCGAGGTTCCAACCGTCCTGGAAGACAAAGATCAGCCGATGTCCTGACATTTTTCTGCAGACGACAGAAAAAAGCGTCAGTGGGCCGAAGCTTGGCATGAACAAGAACAAAACAAAGTATTCATTAAAGTAAATTTTAGTTTATTTTGGTGAAAATGATTATTCATTTTATGTGTGAGTTTCATTTAATTTTGTTAGGTATTTAAATTCAAAAGTAGAAAAGAGAACGTGTAAAGTTCAAAAATCTTTCTCAAAATTTTCATTATATTGAGGTTAATTACAAAATTTGGATCCAGTCATAGACATTTGGCCACATAGATAACCCTAAAGCAATCAAAGTTTCAAAGTTTCAAAGCAAGCAGAGGCAAGCGGAGGTAGGCGATATCAGGTTGCGTAATAAGTTTTTAGGTATCATCCATTTATTGGTAACATGGGTCTTTCACCCTGGAAGTCCACTAACTGGTAGGCTCCTCTTGTATAGACTTTCTCAACGACAAATGGTCCCTCCTAAGTTGGCTCAAACTTCCCACCTATTTTGCGGCAAGCAAGAATAGGTCTTTTGAGCACAAGTACGAGGTCACCAATTTTGAATGTCCTTGGGCGGACCAATTTGTTATGGGCTTGTACCTTCTTTGCCTGGTAGAACTCCAAATATTGATGTGATTCCAATCGTTTACCCTCATGACTCTTCAGTTTCTCAAGTCAGAGTTTTGCACTTTCTTCCGTTGTGAGTTGGTTGGCAACGACGACTCTGAGAGATGGTGTCTGGATTTCTAGCGGTAGCACGACCTCCGACCCAAACACGAGCATATAAGGTGTACACTAAGTGGGAGTCTTCAAAGTCGTCCGGTAGGCCCACAAGGCTTCTAAGAGTTTGTTATGTCAATCCCTCTTGTTTTCATCCAGTGTTTTCTTCAATAAAATCTGTACCAGTGTCTTATTGAAAGCTTCAGCCAGACTATTTGCTCTGGGATAGTAAATTGTAGATTATCTCCAATATATCCTATGTCTTTTGACAAAATTGTTGATCTTTGTGCTTTTGAAAGTTGTCACATTGTCAGAGATTATTCTTCGCGGTACTCCAAAACGGTAGAGAGTTTGGCCTTTGAAAAATTGAAGGACGTGCTGTGTCGTAACCTCGCGTAACGGTACTGCCTCCACCCATTTGGAGAAGTATTCTGTAGCGGCCAGTATAAACATGTGTCCTTTAGAAGATGGACGGTCTATTGGACCTATTATGTCCCTGCCGTGCCCCAACACTCGAATGACCACGAGGCAACAGTTGGGTGTAGCACATTTGGAGGTTGGTGCAAGACCACCCCGTTCACTTGAAACTGGTGACATATTCTGGCTGTATCCATGCAATCAGACATCATTGATGACCAATAATATCCGAGTCTTTTGATCTTCATTTGCATTTTTGGTCCCGACTGGTGAGCGCCACACAATCCGACATGTACCTCTTTGAAAATATTCTGTGCCCCAGCTCTGCTCGAACACCGTAGCCACATTTGGTCGAACGATCTTCTACAGAGAACATTTCCCACCAGAGCATAAGACATAGCCCTTCTTGTTATGTGTT
>NW_018250495.1:13670-15606 GCF_001263595.1 Phalaenopsis equestris | reverse complement strand
TTGGTCGGGTCATCAAATATTGCAATGGATTAACTTTCGAAATTAGGGTGATCTTATGAGAAAGCATGTAATGTCTAAGCTTTTGAGCAGCAAAACTTAACGCCAGACAATGCTTCTCAATAGGTGGATACCTTATCTCCGTCGGTATTAGACGACGACTTAAGTAGTAGAGCGTATTTTCTTTTCCCTCCTCATTGACTTAGGCTAAGAGGGCTCCAAGAGAGTCATCTAAAGCCGCAGTATAAAGTATCAACGGTTTCCCTGGGATAGGGGCAGCTAAAACAGGAGGTGTCATTAAATATTATTTAACTCCCTCCAAGACCCGCTGGCACTTCTCTTCCCAAATAAATTTGGCGTCCTTCGTAATTAATGCCGAGAAAGGCTGACAGACAACGAAGAGATTAGAAATAAAGCGTCTCAGATATGCCAACTTCCCATGGAAGGATCGTTGCTGCTTCAACGTTTTAGGGGGAGCCATTTCCAAGATAGCTTTAATCTTATTTGAGTCGATCTCGATTCCTCGATGACAGACAACGAATCCTAGAAATTTGTCGGAGGTAACGCCAAAGGCACACTTTAAGGGATTCATTTTAAGGTCATATTATTGTAACCCTTCAAACATGATCCTCAAATTGTACAAATGGTCTATTCTCTATTTACTTTTGATGACCAAATCATCCACGTAGCATTCTACTTGGTTGTGAATGAGATTGTCAAAGATCTTCGTCATGGCAAGCTGATATGTTGCTCCGACATTCTTTAAGCCGAACAACATCACTGTGTAGCAGAAAATTCCAATCGGTGTTCTGAAAGCTGTAAGTGTTGCATCCTCGGGAGCCATCTTAATTTGGTTGTATCCCGACGATCCGTCCATGAAGGAGAAAATTTCGTGTGTCGAAGCAATGTACACCATCATTTCTGGTATAGGTAGTGGAAACTCGTCTTTCGGACATGCCTTGTTTAAATCTTTGAAGTCGATACAAATGCATATCTGTCCATTTTTCTTTTTAACAGATACAATATTGACCTACCACGTGGGGTATTGCTCTTCTTTAATAAAGTTGGCGTCTATCAATTTCTTTACATCGGCGATGACTTGTTGTTCTATTTCAAGGCGCATTCTCCTTGGAGCTTGTTTTACTAGGGTTATATTCTTGTCTACCCCAAGTTTATGGACTACAACCTCTGTTGATAGCCCTGGCATTTCATCGTAGCTCCATGCAAAGCAATCTTAGAATTCTGTTAATAGTCTGACCAATTCTGCAGATTCTTTGTCGTCAAGTAGAGAACTTATAAATGTAGGTCGAGGTTGTTATTCAGTCCCGAGGTTAATCTCTTTCAATTCATCCACAGTGGATTTAATTTCCTCCTCAAATTCTGGCGGAACATCTTCTATTGGTTGATTATTAGAGTCATCCTTCACATCTAGGCAGTCCTCTTCTAACCCACCAGTAACAACCATGCAAAATTCAGAATCATTGACTGGTCCAACTGTACCAAATCCGAGACCTTCTTTTGAATTGGGAGTTTGACTTTTAGCATTCCATAGTTTTTCAAAAAGTTGAAATTTATCTTTTGGCATTTGTTTTGGTAAGTGTCCCTGTTGAATTAACTTTTGAGCACAAGGCGAGAAGTAACCAAAAGGCAATTCCATAAATTCATAGGAATCTACATCTAAATTTACATGTTTTTCAAGCTCAGTAGAGGTAGAAGCACGGTAAAATTTGATCGGCTTTGAACCAACACTACGGACTTCCTTGACCTCTAAACTCTCAACCTTTTGAGGGAGAATCAAAGTAAGGGTCATAGTATTCAGATAGTGGTTTATCTGATCATACATTATTTCATATTCATTCCTCTCTGTGTCTTCTAAGGATATCTCGTACTGAGGTTTCTTCTGCTTTATCATCATTATTTCATCTTTAGAACTGTCTTC
>NW_018250495.1:12301-12691 GCF_001263595.1 Phalaenopsis equestris | reverse complement strand
TTTGACAAACAACTTCCTAAGATGAGCTAGCACATTGTAGTATACTTTGCATGATCCTTCAATTTTATCGTGATTATGTGGTTCTTCCATTGGCGAAGATGGGGGTATCTCTTCTCGAGTCATTATCTGTTTTCCTTTATTTGTTGGAGCTGTTCTTGGTGGTAACACTTTTCCGCTCCTTAAGTTGACTTCTGTGATTTCTTCTTCTTGAGGTATCATTATTGAGTCTTCCGGTGTCTCTTCCTTTTCGTCGGAAAGATCTAAGCTGTTGGCAAGCAGTGTACCATGACGCTCGAAAGTTGGCTCTTTTTTATCGGTGTTGTCATAAACAGTATCATTGAGTTCTTCTTCGGCTTTGACAATGAGTTCATCAGCCTCGAGTACACTTTG
>NW_018250495.1:11539-12005 GCF_001263595.1 Phalaenopsis equestris | reverse complement strand
GCAAACTCGGAATGGAGGCTTGTTTTGATGCAGATTGTATCTTGTTCAGTATCTTTTTGGACAACCTGCTCCAGACCTCATTCCATCCTTTTTTGGTATTTGTAGAAGCTTTTTTTGATGAATCTTGTGAATCATGTATTTGATTAAGGACCCTCTTGAGTTCATCTCAAGTTGTACTCCATCCATCTATTTCGGCATACGGATCAATTGGGGAGATTGACTCAGTTGAAATCATGTTTATAGAATCTCAATCGGGATTGTTATATTCTCAAATACTCCTTCGGGATTGTTATATTCTCTTCCTTGAGGTTCTTTTCAAGCCAGTCTTTAAAGATGAAACACTTGTCTATAGTGTTGCCGAGCAACCGGTGGTACGGGCAATAATTTGGTTCATTCTTCTTATCCACCTCTTCGGGATTCTTTGGATCAGGTAGTTTGAATTCTGGTTTCTTCATCAAGCTTTTGA
>NW_018250495.1:8024-11496 GCF_001263595.1 Phalaenopsis equestris | reverse complement strand
TTGTCGCTGTACCAGAGTTATTTTTTTACTCGCTGTTCGAGGTGATCCCTCCTGAGATGGTTGTTGGTTGGATTGACTGCTCTGTTTCTGAGAGTACTGCGACAAAGACTGGCGATGCTCTTCTACATATATCTTTATCGACTACTTTCCTTTGTCGACAGTTACTACTACTCCTGATTTCTTTTCGAACACTCTGGTTACCTTAGTCATTTCATGCGGCTCTATGTGCTTCATTTCTTCTTGGTGAGTCCCTTAAGCATGAAAGCTACTGGCCCATGAATGCTTTTGAGTAAAATCTCAATCGCTTGATGTTCCTATAGCTGAGGTTCACATTTCATGCTAAGGTTTCTCCACCTTAAAATATAGTCTGCCAAGGTTTCACTAGGCTTCTGCTTCTCCATCATGAGCTCTCCAAAAGACACGTGATGCTGCGCCCCGACAAATCTCTTAACAAACAATAGTTCCAACTCAAAAAATATTTTAACTAACCTGTTGGGCAAGTCAGCGTACCAGTCTAAAGCAATCCCTAACAAGCTGCTGACAAACTGCTGGCAGAGTAGAGCCTCATTTCTCCTCATGTTGCCACAATTGGCTCGGAAATGTGCTATGTACTATCTAGGATTTTTAGTCCCATCGAATATCTTTAAGTTTGGGGCCACAAAATCCTTTGGAAAAGGGACGACATCAAACTCTTTCGGGTAAGGTCTACCCTTTAGAATTGATGCACCGCCCTTGGACTGGGCTAAGGCATCGCGTACTTGTTCAACCATTTGCTTGAACTCTTTTTCTGCCATGGCACCTAACGGAGAATCCTTCTTTGGTTGTTCATCTTTGTCTGTCAAAGTAGCCTTCCTTCTTTTATCTGTGATGTGTATGATTTCTGGCTGATTAATTTCTGGAGAAGCCAATCTTTGTGTTTGTGATTGCCTCTGAATGGTGGCCATGGCGGTCATAGCTGCAGCCATCTCTTCTATTCTTTTCTCCAATAGACTTACTTGCTCATCCCTTAGGAGGATAAACCTACGCAGCTCATCTACTGCGTTCTCTTCAGTTTGAGGTTGAGCCTCATGCGCAGATGTGGTAGCTCTGGTTTCGATCACATGGACATCCATGAAATCCTCCTCCAAGTAGTCACTGTAATCAAAATCTTCATTATCTCTATTGACGGAAACTCTATGCTCTCGTGCTGACTCAGAAATCTCAATCCCGAGTTTCTCAACTTTTTTCTCAATTATCGATTCCTTGATTGCTTTAAGATCTGGAGGACCTTGGTGGATATCCTCTACTTGTTTCCCCATCTCGTTGGCTATTGTCGCGACGATGTCAAAGCACTGGTTTTACTTCCTGTCCTACAGGCTCACTGAACTGTATTGGTGCAGCAATCTTGGGTACTCATACCCTTTTCTTCTTCTGATGCCTCAGGACGGGACGTCTTAGAAGAGACATTGATATGTCGAGGGAAGGTATGCTCCCCGTGGTGTAGATCGACTACAGTGTCAGGTAATCGTCTTTTTTCTCCGTGATTGCAGGAATGATGGGTAAGCTCCTCGGACCCAGTCTCGACTTAATCGGTCGGCGACCTGTGGTCCTGGTGGTGGTATGACCGGTGGTGACTATAGCAATATCAAATCGGTTTCCCAAACGAAAACAGGCGGGAATACGGGTAGGTGACTTTACAGTTTACTTGCGAGACTTTCTAACGGACTTAACATCCTTCAAAATTTCTTTTTCATATGAGGGGAAATTGCATGACCCACTCGTTTAAGTAACTCACTAACAGAACATCCTTCTTTAGTAGCAAGCCTTCTGAATACTACACTAAGTTGGGTGATGGGAATGAATTTCTTTCCCTCCTCACTGTGTCCATGAAGTGATGGTAATGCGGTAACGGCAGCAATCTATCAGATACTCTCATATCCATCAGTATCTGTCAGAGGATGGAATCTACTCCCTAGTAGGAGTGGATAAATTTCTTGTAACACCTGTTCAATTCGATGAGGCTCCTCCTCAACAGGTGTGTTTTCAGGAGTTTCGGCTTTGATGGCCCTCCAAACTTTTCTATTGCGACTCCTCCTTTGAGTTCGTGTGAGTGGTACAGTCATTGAGCTTGACCCGATCTCAAACACGGGTGGTGGAACAACTAATCCTTCCGTCGGATCTTCAATGACCATCACTTCTTTCCCCTTAGCAGTAGCAGGGATAACAAGCTTGATGACAGTAGCTTTAGCCTTCTTGAAGGCAGGGAAGTTCTGAGGGCAGTTCAAACTGAATTCTGCAGATGACTCTTGCATTTCTGGAGCAGCGATCATCATTACCACGAATGGGGCTTTCCGGAGGATAACCTCGAGGTCTTCAAATCCAGCTCCGAACTTGATGGTGGGAACGATGTTACGGGCGTTGCGGTCCGTTGGCAGATTACAGGAAAAGGTCAGTGTTGGGTAGGCCATTACAATACCTCAAAATCTTTAGTGCAAGCACTGAAAATGGAGGTTGATCTGTAGACTGGGTGTGTCTTAATTTACAGGTAATTTTAACATCTTTGTTTAAAAAAGTGTAAAATTTAATTAATATTTGAAAGTGCGCGCAGCACAACACGATTTGGTTTAATTTGTGAAATAGCAAATAAAATTTGGAAGGGAGATGTGGAAGGGAGATTTGAAAAATTTAAGGACCCAGTGCAGGACCCAATCAGCGGCAGAAAATGCCCAGGTGGAGTTAGTCCACCGACGCACCTATTGAGGGTCCGACCCCACATGAAAATTTAAAGAGCCCTTAATGGTCTTCTGAACCTCTCCCTAATGGTCTTCTGAACCTCTCTGTTCAAAGATGGTTGAACAGCTAGTCCTAAAGTCCAAGGAGTAAGCTGTACTTTCCCAAGATAGAAATGGGTAAAGTATGCCAACCAAAGAAGGTTTATCTAGTCCAAGAGGGACATGAACATATTACCGATATGTGAAGATAATATTTCTTGATTTGTATGGAGAGAAAAGCTCGTCCCCAACGGAGTCACCAGAAGCTATTGGCGCTATTTTGGGGATTGGAGGGGAATTGCCCGTAAGAAGCTATCGGTCATCGGAATCAAAATCCTGTCACCCGCCTCATAAGGACGTTGAAGAATGAAATCAAGCTGACCCCATATTTCTCATAGTTTAACATGAAAGAGCACTGTACCTCAAATCCTGTATCTATCCTGTATCTATCCATCCCGGAGGATAAACGCAAGACTTGAGGATGAGGCTCGATCAAATAAACTAAGGAAATTATGACGTCAGTTTGGTTTGCGAAACCTTTGTATTTGCCAACAAGTTCCCCTATTTAATATGATGGGTTAAATAGGGTTTATATTAAGTTGGGTTCAGACATGCTTCCTATATGGGCAAGCCCCTATAGTTAATTACAACTTAAATGACCAAAGCCACCTAAGAAGACTCGATAAAAATCAAGAAAAATTATCTTCAAGGAATTTCAAAGG
>NW_018250495.1:6952-7954 GCF_001263595.1 Phalaenopsis equestris | reverse complement strand
TCCAAAGGAAGAAGAACTAGGGGATGTCATGGATCTAAATCTCGATGACTTCCCAAGCTATCCTAATGTTTGGCTTTAGTTTTGAGGAGAAATATTTAGGTGTTTCATCCTGCCAATTTTATTAGTTAGGGCTCATATTCGTGTGAAATGATCACACAAATAGCCTGGAAGATGTGAGGATTTAGGCCATGACAAACGACAACCTCAGAATCCTAAGATGATTTAGGGCTTATATTGTATAGCAGGGCTATGCAAAGGTCTAAAGATAAGGTGAGGATTTAGGATGCATAAGCAAGCAACCTCAAAATCCTATGGCTTTGTTGTTTAAGTCTAAGGAAGGAAGATTGGTTTAGTTAGGGAAGACATGTTTTGCTGTTGAAGATTGTCGTGCTGCCCACCATGCTAGCTCCAAGCTCCTTGTCGCGAAAAGTTTGAGTTAACTAGTGTGTCAAGTTATAATATCAAATCTGATGGCGCTATGGTTGAAGTTCTTTAAATTTTATGAAGGCATATTAAAATTGATTAGAGCGACACCGGTTAGGATCCTACGGTTCCCTCATTCCGGCATCACTATTTTCTCTTAGATTCACTTAGTCCAAATGAACTTACTAAACCCAACTTAATGAGTTCCATAATTTCAATTAAACTGTGGGAAGCCTCGTTAGCAACCGTAGATTACCTTCTCCAAGGGATTCCCGCTCATCCGATTGAGACGTCTTAATTTAGTTGAAGTTGTAGTGTTATGTGATGTTTGTGATTAAATTTTAAGTTGTTTTATATTTTCAATGTTGTGGCGATGAATTTCATCTTGGCTGATTTTAGTTTTGGTTTTAGGTTATGGTTATGTGGCTATCCTGATGGTTTTAGTTTTCATGCAGGGTGACATCGTTGTTTAGCATGCAAATTTGCAGGTATAAAAGTACAGTATGAAAGTACAAGAAGGACAACGCTGAAAAACTGTAAAGTATACCTGGCGAGTCTTCTCGTTCCACCACCTGAAAC
>NW_018250495.1:4877-5341 GCF_001263595.1 Phalaenopsis equestris | reverse complement strand
TATTTATCCTTAAAAATCAATTTAAGTTGTCAAATGAACTCAAAATATTTTGAAGTTTTTATGATGAGTTCTCTAGATCATAAACTACAATGGAGATAAAAAATCAAATCATTTAATTGTTTATATTTTTCAAAATTAATTATCTTAGTGATTTAGTGTTTGCAAAATTTAAGTGAATTTTAAATGACTTGACCCATGAAATTATTTCCAAAGGTTTCTCTAGTCATGGTGGACCTTCCAAAATTTTCTTAGGATTTTCTAATCAATATGCTAATTTCCATGATCATTTTAAAGAAATAATGTGGAATAACTTGAAAAATATAGATCTCTGTATAGAAATCTCCTCTGACTGTGGAAAAATCAGAAAATGTTTCCTCTGACAGAGGTTGCAACATGTCAAAGTTTCAAGCCAAGGTGATATATCAATATGCATGGAGAATCAAATGATTCAAAATAGTGTTTAA
>NW_018250495.1:2991-4638 GCF_001263595.1 Phalaenopsis equestris | reverse complement strand
CATGCGTGGCGCGCTCTGGTTGGACACCGCCGTCCACGTAGCTTGCTGACTCGACCCGCGATTTATGTTCCAAAGCGCTGTTCGACTCGATCTTGGCCATTCATGCGATAGACACGCGATCAAACAACTCCCCTTCATCATCCCCGATATAATGATATCGTGACCATCCACACTAAAAACCTAAGATCTCAGCCTAGACTCAATCAAATCACTTTGGGTTTGATCCTATGGACTCGTCTAAGTGAGACGAACACATCCATATGATTAATGTACCATGAATTCAAGCCTAAGTAAATGGAGAATCAAAATAAGCTTAGGAGGGGAAGAAGTTGTATACCTTTGCTCTAAGAAGGGAGGCTTCAATCAGAGATGCTCAATACGTTTGTTGGGGTCCAAGGAGGCTAGGGATTGAGCCTCTTGCTGTGGTGTATGGCCTAAGTATGATTTTGACCAAACTTGATTTCAGGTGTTGATTGAAGTCCATACTAGGGGCTCTGTGGAAGGGGAATTTGATGGGGCTTCTTCCTCTTTCACTGTTGTGAAGGTGTGGGTGAAGTTAATTTAAGTTTGGCGGACTAAGGAGATGTATTGGGCTCTATCCTGATTTCTAGCAAGATTTCAAGCTTAAAATTGAACTCCAACAAGGGGATTCAGGGCAATGTGGTGGCTGGGTTGCACTGAGGAGGTCTCAAAGAGGTTCTGTGAGTGATTTGAGGGTCTTTCTCTAAAAAATTTTTAGCACTTAGTTTAATTGCCATGGAGGTGGGCTTTTATAAAAATGGGGTTATGGTGGCTCTCATGGCCAATTAGGGGTGTAATGTGGTGCTTAGGAGGAGGGCAGAGGAGCTCTACAATTCAACTTGGTTGAGTTGGCCTCTAGGTTTTATTTGGGTGGATTCATGGTAATGTGGTGGTTGGGTTGCACTGAGGAGGTCTCAAAGAGGCTCTGTGAGAGATTTGAGGGGCTTTCTATAAGAATTTTTTAGCACTTAGTTTAATGGTCATGGAGGTGGCCTTTTATAATTTGGCAAAGATATCTTAAGCATGTACATTTTTGGAAATAAAATCCCTTAATTTGGGGCACCTTTGGTCCATGTCTTAGTTTAGGTGGTTAGATGGGTTTTGGCACAGTTTTAGGGTCTAATCCATGGCTGAGTTGGAGTTAATTTGATGATTTTGGGGTAGTTAGGTGGTTAGGTCACATTTAGTGCATGGGTCCAAGTAGGTGCAAATGACCAAAACATGGATTTGGGCTAGGTTATCCATGTCAATTGTCCCAAATAAATTGTTGCATTTGGTGCACATGATCCTAAGGAACAACTTTGGGGAAGGATGGAAGTGGTTTTGAGTTTAATTGAAGGGTCAATTTGAGGGAATTTTGAACTTTAATCAATTTTATCATGTTGGGCTAGGCTTGGGTCTAGCTTGGGTTAGCCTTGAGCTAAGTCCAAATTGATTGTTGTAAATGGTCAATAGGGATCTCATGAAGAGTTTTCAACATGAATTGGATGCCAATTTGGAGGTTAAGCCAATTAATTGGGTGAAATTTGGGGACTTAGCCAATTTGGGGCTAAATTTGGGAATTTTGGATTTAGGCCAAAATCAAATGGATTTGAGACTTCACCAAGGCCAATTGATGGTTGATTT
>NW_018250495.1:0-2055 GCF_001263595.1 Phalaenopsis equestris | reverse complement strand
CAAAGCCCTTGGAAGTTGGGTGCAAATAAATAGGGAAAAAAAATTATCGGGCGTAGAATTGGAGATTTTAGAGTGACTGACTAAAATCCCTAATTCGGTCCTATCGTTTGGGTGCTGAAGTGTAGATGTTAGCCCTCAGGTGAGGGGAACGTGAGAGCTCCAAAGTGAGAGCCGGTATCCTCCCAGCTTAGCCACAGATTTAGTAAACAAGCGTAGGATTAGTCAATGCTCTTTATGCTTGGACCAAAGGGTAAAGATTATGTATGCTCCTATTTGACACAATATAAATTGAACTAATTCACTTTATCCATTCACTATAATTTCTTGACAAGGAGAATGATGCTTTATTATATATTGATTAATCATTAGTATCGTTAGTTATTTAATAGTTATTAAAATTACATACTTATTTCAATTGCCTATTAGTGACGGATAAGCAAATTGAACTTCGCCGTTGTGATTAAAGTATTACTTTTCAAAAATCTTAGTTCGCAGTTCTAAACCACTCCCTGTGGGATCGATATTTAGGACTCCATTAGAGCCCTATATTTCTTGAGTGATACGTATACTTGCCTTGATAAGTGTGACTTTACAATTCTTGAATATTTATTACGTCCATATTTATCTTATGTTTTAAGCCTATAAAAAGTCAATGTCACTAAGCTAAATCAAATTTGATTAACTGAGGATTAGAAATGTGAATGTAACTAGAAATTGAACACTACAAGCCCAAGTTAAAACCAAAATTAGCTAAGTGTCTTAATAACACTAACTTGCCCCTTTAAGGGTCTTCACCTGCATAATTCTTGAATTGAATGATAAATTATAATCACCCTACCCTTAGGCATAATGTAACATCACTATTCATTGAACACTAGAAATATTTACAGGATGGATTATTAAGCAACATAATAGGTTTAAATGTGCTTGAGACTTTTCACCAGGCGGCGAGGGGAAAGCATGGACCTGCCTTCTTCTCTTGACCTGCTGGATACCTCAGAGGTCTACTAAACTTGATATGTTTTGCTTAATAAAATCATCCTTAATCAAACCATTAAGGACTCACCAAGATATAATCTAGGGCCCTTGTTTTTCCCACTTTACATAAAATTCCCTTACATGCATTTTGAGTTTCAGTTGGAGATGACAGGAAGACCATCAAAGTACGCTTTTATTGTGATTTATTTACTTGCATTTTTGGTTTCTCATACTTTTTTAGTACGTTACTGTACTTACTCACTTGAATGTATAACAAAAATATGAACTTTCATGCTAAACAACGATGTCACCTTACATGAAAACCAAAACTGCTAGGATAGCCGCAAAACCAAAACCAAAACTAAAATCAAACCAAGATAAAATTCACCACTACAACATTCAAAATATAAAAAAACTCAAAATTTAATCACAAACATAAAAAAAAACAATAACTACAACTAAATTAAGATGTCTCTATCGGATGATCGGAAATCCCTCAGAGGAGGTAACCTACGGTTGTTAACAAAGCTTCTCACGGTCTAAATAAAAGTATTGAACTCAACAAGTTGAGTTTAGTAAAATCATTTGGACTAAATAAATCCAATAGAAAATAGTGGTACCAGAATGAGGGAACTGTGGGATCCTAACCGGTGTCACTCTAATCAACTTTAAAATCCCCCATAACATTTAAAGGACTTCAACCATAGGGTCGTCTGATTTGACATCATAACTTGATAACCTAGTAAACTTAAACTAACCATGATGAGGAGCTTGGTTTGGGTAGCACGACCATCTTCAACAAAAAAACATGTCTTCCCCAGCTAATCCAATTTCGTTCCTTAGAACTAAAACAAACGAGCCATAAGAGTTCAAGTTTGTTTGCTTATGCAACATAAACTCTCACCTTATCTTTAGGCCTTTATATAGCTTTGCTGTACAATCTAAGCCTGTCGGCGTTATTGTGGGGATGGGCGTTGTGGTGGGGGTGGTTTGTGGGGTTGCCCGTAAGAAGCTGTCGGTCGCTGAAATCGAAATCTCGTCACCCGCTTCAAAAGGACGTTGAAGTATGAAATCAAA
>NW_018250494.1:52148-52885 GCF_001263595.1 Phalaenopsis equestris | reverse complement strand
TGCTCCCTATCTTGCCTCTCCCTCTAGCTCTCCCTGTCTTCTCTCCAACTTTCCCTTCATCTTTCTCTTTCTACTTATCTCTCTAACACATACTCTCCTTACCACTCCATTTTTCTCATTCTCTCTTTCTACTACTTGTTCTCTCCCTCCCTTATTCCCTCTCTCACCCTCCCTCCCTCCCTCACACTCCCTCCCTCTTGTTTTATCAATTTCTCATGTTCTCTCATTTTTTGTATCTCATATGTTCTCTCTTGCTTCTTGTATTGTTCTTTTCTCTCTCTCACTAACTCACTTTCTTGTTCTCTACCTCTCACTCTTGATCTCTTCATCTCTCTCTCACTATCTTTCTCTCTTGCTTGCTCTCTCTTTCTTACTCTTTCTTCTTTATCTCTATTATTTATCATCCCCTCTTTATCTTTCAAGGTCTCTCTTTCTCTCTCTCTCAACCTCTTCCCTCTCTTGCTAGCTCTCATTCTTTATAACTCTCCCTCATGTATCACCCTCTAACTCTTTCTCTCTCCTCCTCTCTCACAGTCTACCTCTCTTATTCTACTTATCTCTCTAACACACACTCTCCTCCCCATTTCTCTCATTCTCTCACCCTACTGCTCTCTCTCCCTCCCTCATTCCCTCTCCCACCCTCTCTTTATTTATCTCTCTTATTCTCTCTCTACCTCTCACTATCTATATCTATCTCTCCTACTCTGTCTTGCTTTCTCTCACAAGCCATCCCTCCC
>NW_018250494.1:45595-52072 GCF_001263595.1 Phalaenopsis equestris | reverse complement strand
CTATCTCTCAGCCTTTATCTCTTTCTCTTAACCTCTTCTCTCTCCTGGTAACCCTCATTCATTGTCACTCTCCTTCATTATCACCCTCTAACTCTTGCACTCTCCCTCCTCTCTCACAATCTATCTCTCTCTACCTTGATCATTGTTTATTTAACTCTTAAGAGAGAGAGAGAGTTAGAGAGTGATTGAGAAAGACATAAGTGAGAGAAAAAATGAGAGGTAGACAGAAAGGTGAGATAAAGAGATTGGACAGAGGGAAATGACTGAGGCATCTCTTTCTCGCTATGTATCTCTCTTGCTTTTTCTCCTACTTCCTTTCTCTCATACTTTTTTTCTCTCCATCCAACATAGTTTTTATCACACACATACACACACTCTCTCTCTCTCTATCTATCACCCTCCATCTCTTTCTATTTTTCCATCTCTTCTACTCTCATTCTCATCTTTTTAGAGCTCTATCTCTGTTTTTCTCTCTCTCCCTCTAACTCTAACCATCTATCTCCCTCTATCTCTCACACTTTCTATCTACTCTCTCTTGATACTCTCTCTCCTACCTCTCCCTACCTCTCTCCATGTTCCTCCTTGTCTCTTTCTATCTATCTATGCCTCCCACTTTATCTTTCTCTCTCTCACCCACACTCCCTCCTCTCTGTCTAGCTCTTTCTGTCACACTTTTTCTCTTATTTCATCGTAGCTCACTTCCTCCTTATTCCTCATTCTCTCTTTCCATCTCTACCTATCTACTCTCACTCTCTTTTTCTCTCATCTATTTCTTCATCCTCCTCTCGCTATCTCTTTCTCTCTATCTTGTTCTCTCTCACCCCTCTTTGTCCCTCCCTATCCTAATTTGTCCCTCGCTCTTCACTCGCACATTCTCTTTCTTCCTCTTCTCTAACTCTCCTGCTCTCTTTTTATTACTTTCTCTCTTGTTCTCACTATTTATTACCCTCCATCTTCTTCAAGCACTCCATCACTTACTCCACTTACTAGCTCTCCCGCATTCTTATTTCCTCTCTTTCTCCCTTTAACCCTCCCTCCCGCCTATTTGTCACTCTATACTTACACTCTTTTCTCGTGATCTCTATATCTATCTATCTTTATCATTATCAGTCTCCCTCTCCCTTTCTCTATCTATCATATTCTCTCTCTCTTTTTGGTCTCTTCCTTTTGCTCTTTATCTCCCTATCTCTTTCTCCCTCCCTTCCCATCCCTCTCTTTTCCTTTCTCTCTCTCTCTTCTATTTGTCTCTCTTGCTATCTCACTTCGTCCACCTTTCTCATTATTTCTATCATTCTCTTTGTTTCCCCCTTCACTCTCACTACCACCATCCTTCCCTATCTCTCTTGAGGATCTCCTTCAATGTCTCGATTCTCTCTTTCTCTCTTTAACTCCTCTATCTTTCTCTCTATCCCTTTATCTCTGATGTTCCTTCCCTATTTCTCCTCCTCTATCTTTCTTCTCATCCTCAATCTCTTTGTGAGAGAGAGTATAGGGAGATAGAGAGGAAGGGAGGGAGGAAGAGTGAGGGAGGGAGAAAGAGAGAGAATGGGATAGAGGTAGAGAGTGAAAGAGAGATTTAGGGATGAGGAGAGAAACATGTTGATAGTTTGAAAAAAAGAGAGCGAATGAACATGAGAGAGAAAAAGAGATAGAAGAATGATAGAAAAAGATAGACAAAGTGAGGGAGAGAGTGAGAGAGTAGAGAGATTAAGAAAGAGGAGAGTGAAAGAGATGGAGGGCGATGTGGGAGAAGGGTTAATGATTGAGGGAGGGAGGGAGGGAGTGAGAGAGGGATGGTGTATGAGTGAAAAGAGGAGTGAAAAAGAGGGAGGTATAGTTTTAGAGAAGATAGATACTTTATCATCTCTCGCTCTGTCCCTCCTTTCATCACTTCCTATCTCTCCCTCTCTCTCACTCTCATTCTTCATTGTTAATCTTTTTCTCTATCACTTTCTCTTACTTTCTTTATATGTTCCTTTATCTCTTTTCCCTCTCTCTATCATCACTGGCATTTTCTCTTTCTCACTCTCTCCCTCTCTCTCATTATCTCTCTCTTACACTCTCCCACTCCCTGCCTCTCACTCTATCCCTTTTCCTATCTTTATTGTCAT
Source organism: Phalaenopsis equestris (assembly GCF_001263595.1). Classification (NCBI taxonomy): domain Eukaryota; kingdom Viridiplantae; phylum Streptophyta; class Magnoliopsida; order Asparagales; family Orchidaceae; genus Phalaenopsis; species Phalaenopsis equestris. The sequence continues at coordinate 49,961 of NW_018250494.1, read as the reverse complement.
TTCTCCCTCCCTATCCCTCATACGTCTCTCCTATTCTCTCAATTTTCCTTCTTTCTCTTCTTTCTCTCACTCTTCTCTCTCCATCCCTTTCTTTCCCTCTTTACTTGCTTATTTTCCTCTATTTCACTCTCCCTTTTGTTCTCTCCCCATCTTTATTGCTCTTTCTCTCATACCATCAAGCTCTATCTCTCTTCATCGCTCACTCTCTCTCGCTTCCACTATTCCCCTCTCTTTATCTCTCTCACTCACCTCTCTCCTTGTATTTTTTCTCCTTTCTAACTCATCTTTCTATCTCTATCATTATTCTCTCCTTAATTTAGAGAGAGAGGGTACCTTAATATATTTTTATATAAAATTGTATATTTGACTCCATGCATGAACCCATTCTATTTTCTATGAGTTTCACCATCAACAAGTTTGCTATTTATTGATGTTCTTTTGTTATGGTATGAATAAACCTTACCAAAAAATAGAGAGATAAAGATGAATTAGAGAGAGAGAGAAAAGATAGATAACCAAGGAAAAAGAGGGGAGAGATAGAGAAGAGTAAGAGAAAGAGCAATAAAGAGAATGAGAGAATGTGTGAGAAATAATTGAGAGAGAGAGAGAGAGGAAGAGGGATCAGGTGTGTGTGATGTGTATGAGTGAGAGAGAGAGGCAAGAGTGAGCAAGCGAAAGAGATAAGTAGAGAATAAAAAGGAGATAATTAGAATGAGAAGGAGATAGAGGAGCAAAAAGCGAGTGTGTGTTTGTGTGAAAGAGAAGAGGGAGATAAGGAGAGAGAGATTTGAAGTGAGTGGAGCGAGAGAGCAAGAGTGATAGAGTTAGAGATCTCCCAAAAGAGAGAGAGGGAGCAAGAGAGAGAATGAGTGACATAGTAATCATAGAAAGAGATAGAGAAAGTGAGGGAGATAGTGAGAGCACAAGAGAGAAAGTGAGAGAGAAAGGGTGATAGAAAGAAAATGAGTGCGAGAGATTACAAGGGAGATATGATAATAGAGAGAGTGGGTCTCTCTTAATTTCAATCTCACTTTTTTTTTCTCTCTTACTCAATGTGTCACTCTCTTTCCTACTTTATTTTTCACTCCTAGTCTCTCTACCTCTCTCAGTTTTCACTTCTCTCCATATCCCTATCTAACTCTCTCCACTTCCTCTCTCCTTCTCTTGCTCTCTTCTATTATTCCTTCCATCTCTCTCTAGCTCTTACCTATCCTCTCTCGCTTTCCCACCATCACCTTAACTATCCCTCCCTCAACAAGTTTGTAGATTTCTCTTGTACCGCTAAGCTCTCTGATACCATCAATCTCTCTCTCTATCTCATTCCCTCTCACCCTCATTTTGTTCACTCAAATCTCTCTTACTCTCTCCCACTCTAGAAAAAGTGAGAGCTCTCTCTATCTCTCCATTCTCTCATGCTCTTCTTTAATTTTCTCTTTTTTCTCTATATCTCTTTGTCTCTTATTTTATCTTCCTCCCTCTACTACTCTTTCTCACGCTCTACTCTTCTCTCTCTTTCTCTTTATCTCACTACTCTTTCTATCTCTCTTGGGAGTAATGAGAAATAAAGTAAAAAGAGAGAGATAGCACAAGGGGGATTGAGTAAGAGAGAGAAAGATGGGGTGAGAAGGAGATAGAGAGGGAGGGGTGAGAGAGAGACAAGAGGGAGGGGTAAAAGAGAGCAAGAGAGAAAAATAGAAAGTACAGGTTGATGGCACAAAAGAGAGAGAGAGAGAGAGGGAAAGAGAGAGAGAGGAAGTATCACTTACATGTAATCTTTGTATCTCTCTCTCCTCTCCCCCTCTCCCTCCCCTCTTCTACATCTTTCTCTCATATCATGAACGAGTGAGAGAGGAGGATTTAAGAGAAAAGAGATAGAGAGGGAAAGGAAAATTGAAGTGATGATGAGAGAGAAAGTCAAAGAGAGGAGGGATGGTCGGAGAGGGGGAGGGATGGTCGGAGAGTGAGTGGAAGAGAAAAAGAGAGAATGAGGAGAAGAGAAAGAGAAATAGAAAAGATGGAAAGGTAGGGAACTAGACTGAATGAGGCAGAGAGTGCAAGAGAGAGGTGAGAGGGGGGGGTGAAGGATGAAGAGATTAAAAGAGAGACAAACAAGAGATATAACCCTCTCACTCTCACTTTCTCTTATATAACCTCCTCTTTGTTCTCTCGAACCCTCTCTTACTCTTTGCCTTTCTCTCTATCCCCCTCTCTTTCTCTTTAATTCTTGCTCTCACTCGTGCTCTTTAAGGGAGAGATGGAGGACGAGAGAGAAGAGTGAGAGAGTTTGAGAGGTTTATGGTATTGATGAGACAGAATGAGTGAGAGAATAAAAGAAATGTGGGAGGGGGAGAGAGGATAAAGAAAATAGAGGTGGGAGAGAGTGAGAGAGAGATAAAAAAAATGGAGGTGACAGAGTGAAAGGAATGCTTGGAAAGAGGGAGGGATAAAGAGAGGAAATAGATGGAGGAATAAAGGTTAAGATGAAGAGAGATAAATGTTATGATGAAGAGAGATAGAGATAAGGATGTAGAGATAGTGAGAATAATGAAGTGAGAGAACGTAAGGGAGATAGAATGATGATAGATATAAAGAATAGAAACAGAACAAGAAATAAATAGTTAAAAGATATAGGGTTGGGAGAGAAGAGAGGATGGAATGAGAGAAACATGATGAATGTGTAAGAAGAGAGAGCGCGTAAGTATCTCTCACTTTTTTTCTCATTATCTCTCCTTAACTCTCTCTCCCTCTTTCTAAACAAAGCAAAGGGAGAAAGCAATGGAGGGGGAAAGAGGGAGAGAATTAGAGAGAGTGAGAGGGAGATAGTGAGAAAGATGGAGAGAAAAATGAAATGAAACAATGAGAGGGAGTGAGAGAGAGAGAAATAAATGAGAGAGACAGTGAAATAAAGAGCGAGTGACCCTATCTCCATCACTCTCTATTTGTTTATTCCCTCTCTCCTCTTTCTTGTCATCTCTTCCTCCCTCCTCTCTGGTTGTCCCTCTCTCGCAGTCTTTTCGTCTTTCTCTTTGGAGAGAGATAAAGAGTGCGTGTGTATGTGAGGGACAAAGTGAGAAAGGAAATTGAGATATTTTGAGAGCGAAGCAAAGAGAAAGAGAGAGGAAGAGAGGGAGAGGAGAGAGAGAGAGAGAGAGAGAGGAAATGATGAGAGACAATGAAGTTATAGAGAGAAAGCAAGAGATAGTGTGGTAAGGAAATGATGAAGGGAAAGAGGGAGGGAGTGAGGAAGGGTAAGAGACCTCCCTCTTTTTGGTCGCTCTCTCCTCTACATAAAAACATTCTTTTCGCTTTGTCTCCCTCTATCAATCGCTCTCTTTTTCTATCTCTCACTATTTCTCTCTTCATCTTTCTCTTTTCCTTTCTCTCACTCTCCATCTCTCTCATACTAACAACTTTGCTCTCTTCCACTCTCTTTCTACTTTTCCCCTCCCTCTCTTTCCGCTGTATCTTTATCTCTCTCTATTTATTTATCTATTTTTCCCCATTTCTACATCACAGATATTAGAGGGTAAAAAGTGAGATAGAGAAAGTAAGTCAAAGTGAGAGAGAGATAAGAGATAGCCAAAGAAGTGATGATTATAGAATAAGGAGAGGGAGAAAGGGAGGCAGGGTAAGAGAGAGTGGAGGGTAGAGAAGAGAGAGAGTAAAAAAGTGAGAAAAAGAGACAATGGGAGAGACGGGAGGGAGAGGAGATGGGGGAGGGAAGGAGAGAGAGTGTGAGAGAGCTGGAAAGGTAGAGAAAGATATCAAATGGCGAGAGAGAGAGAGGAGAGAGTTTGAATGAGTGAGAGACAGTAAGAGACCAAAAGAGAGGTAGGTTGAGAGAGAAAATAACAGGTTTTTGAGAGAACAGAGAGACAGACTGATAGAGAGATAGAGAGAAAGAGACAAAAGAGTGTAGAGAGATTGTGCGTGTGTAAGAGATAGAGAAAGGAATTGAAAGAGCGTGAGGGAGAGAAAGAGTGATAGAGGGAGAGAAAGAGAGAGATAAGAGAGAGGGAGTAAGGGATTGCAAGATAGAAATCTTTATAGAGTGAGACAAAGAACATCCCTCTCTACTCTCTCTCTTTCTTCTCACACTATCTCTACTTTTGCTTTTATTTCCCGCTCTCACTCTTTCTCCCTCTCCCTCCCTCTCTACTCACCCTCTCTCATGCTCCCTGCCCCACTTTTTTCTTTGTCTCTTACTCACCCGCTATCTCACTCTCCCTCAATCGCTCCCACTCTCTTTCTTTATTCTCCGCTATATTTCTTTATCTTTTTCCTTTATCTCTCCTGCTTTCTATCACACCCTCTCAATCTCTTCTTCACTCTCTCATTCTCATCTCTCTTTAGCTCTTTTTTCTCT
>NW_018250494.1:43484-44032 GCF_001263595.1 Phalaenopsis equestris | reverse complement strand
CTCTCTTCACTCTCTCTATCTCAACATGTCTCTTTCTCGGTCACATTCTACAACCCTAGCTTATTAAATTTTTTCTCTCTCCCCATCTTCATTCTCTCAATCCAGCGAGACATAGTGTGTGTGTGGAGTGAGGGATTAGAATATAGCTCCCTCTCTCTTTCCAAAACTATCAATCAATTCGCCATCTCCTGTCCCTCCTCTCTTTTATGCTCTTGCTGCCTCTCCCACCTTCTCTCATTCATTTCCTCTTTCTCCCCCTGTCTTGACTTAGAGATAAAGAGAGAGAAAGAAGTAAGAAAAAAGTGGGGAGGTTGAAAAGGATATAGAGACACTGTGAGCATGTGAGAGAGAGAGTGAGAGAATGATAGAGAGAAAGAGGGTTTGGGTGAGAGTTTTGAAGGGAGGCTAAAAGTGAGTGAAGGATGGGGAGATTGATAATGAGAGGGAGTTACAGAGAGGGAGGGGAAATGAGGGAAGAATAGGATGAGAGAGAGATAAAGAAAGAGAAGGAAAGAGAGACAATGAGAAAGGTGAGAGAGAGAAAGAGT
>NW_018250494.1:40662-43033 GCF_001263595.1 Phalaenopsis equestris | reverse complement strand
ATAAGAGAAAAGAAGAATAGAGAGAGCTAGAGAGGTAGAGTGTGAAGGAAGAGAGAGAGAGATAGAGAGTGAGGGGAGAGTGAGAGAGAACAATGGAGAGAGATGGAGAAAGTTAGAGAGAGTGAGATAGAAGAAAAAAGGAAGGTGGTTGAGAAAGAGAGAGGATGAAGGAGAGATGGATAGAATTTGAGATGGAGAGAGAGGAGGAAGGGAGAAGGAAGGGGAGAGAGGAGGAGGGATAAAGATAAGGAGAGAGAGGGATGGAAACAGGGAGAGAGAGATATGAAGGGGGGAGAGGGAGAGAAGTGAAGTAGAAAAGAGATATATAAAAAAAGAGTGAGAAAGGGAGATAGAGTGAGAGAGATGTAAAGCTAGAGAGAGGGAAGCACAAGAGAGAAAGTTAGAAAGAAAGAGTGGAGAGATTATAAGGGATAGTCTCCCTCTCAAAATCTTAGTAACTCTCTTATTTCCTCCAACTCCTCTCCCTCTCTTCTCTATCTCTTATCTTTTCTCAGTGTCTCACACATTTACTTCCTCTTCATCTCTTTCTCCTGCACACCCTCCCTCGTCACTCTATCTCTCAACCTCTCTCTCAATGTTTCTTACTTGCTCTATATTTATCTCCATATATCTCTTACACTTATTCTACCTCCCTCCTAACTCTCTCTCTCTTTCTCTTATTATCTCTTCTTCTCTAATTCTCTCTATCTCTTTTTTTTCTCTTCACCTCTCTCTCTCTCTCACTCTCCTCTCTATTTATATCACAACCACTTTATCTACTCTTTCTTTTCTCCCTCTCCTTGGCCTTCTTTATCTCTCACCCTCCCTCACTTCTCTCTCCCTTTCCAACTCCCTATCCCTCTACCTCTCCTTCTCTATATCTCTTTCTTATTATCATTCCCTCCCTCCTTCATTCCCTCACTCCATTCTCTTCATCACACACTCTCTCTCACATACTACCTCCATCACTTGCACACTCGCATTGCTCTCTCACCCTTGACATATCTCTCCCTTTCCCTCTCAGTCTCTCTCTATGTCTTACTCACCTCTCTCTTTCTCTCTTGCTCTCTTGTTATACCTCTCTCTACATATCTCCCACTCTCTCTCACTCCCTCTTGCTCTCTCTCCTCTCTCTCACTTTTTTTTGTACTATCAACCACTCTCTTTACATAACTCCCACTCTCTCTTTCTCGCTCCCTCTCTTTCTCTCTTTCACTCTCTTTCTTTGTCTCTATCTCTCACCCTCTTCTTATCCCTATACCTCGTTCTCTCCCATTTTAATCTCTTTATCACACACACACACAATTTTTTCTTTCTCCCTCTCTCCCTTAATGTCCCTCTCTGTCCCTCACTCTCTAATCTCTTCTTTCTCCCTCTCTCCCTTCATGTCCCTCTCTGTCCCTCACTCTCTCCTCCTTTCTCTTCTCTCTAAACTCTTTCATCCTCACACATAATAGAGATAGATAATGAGCAAAATAAAGAGAAGGATAGGAATGGGAAGAGAGAGGTAGAAGAGGAGAGAGGGAGGGAGGGTGAGTAATGTGGGAATGTGTCTCACTAGCTCTCTCTTTCTCTATTCCTAGTATCACCATTTCCTTCTCTCTATTTGTGCCTCACCCACCTCCTGTCTCTCCCTCTATCTCTTTCTCACTCTCATTCTTTTTCTCTCTTATTCTATATTCCCTCCTACTCCTTCCCTCTCACTCCCTCTTGTCTCACCTCTCTTTCTCTCTTGCTCGCCTTTCATATTCAATCATTATTTCTCCTCTCTCATTATTTCAGTTCATTTTTCTCTCCAACTTTGTCTTTATGTCTGTCTCACACTCCCTCATTCTCTCTCTCTTTCCCCTTCCCCTACCATAAGACCTTTGCTTTCTCTAGAAAGAAAAAGAAAGTTAAAGAGAGATATTGAGAAAGAGAAAGTGAGACACTCTCACATACTTTCTCTACTCACTCTCCTTCTCTCTTCTTACTCTTGTTCCTCATGTTTCCCTCTTTGTCTTACCTCTCCTTCTCTCTTCTCTCTTGCACACCTTTCATACTCAAACATTATTTCTCCTCTCTCATTGTTTCATTTCATTTTTGTCTCCAACATTCTCTTTATGTCCCTCTCACTCTCCCTCATTATCTCTCTCTTTCCCCTTCCTCTGCCTTCTTCCTTTGCTTTCTCTAGAAAGAGAAAGAGAGTTAAAGAGAGATAATGAGAAAGAGAAAGTGAGACACCCTCTTCCTATTTGGTTCTTATTCTCTTTAACTTCTTCTTATCTCCCATTACTCTATCTCTCATGTTCTCTCTCTCTGTTAATCTATCTCACTCTCACTGCCTCCTTATTTCTCTATCTCTTCATCCCTCACTCTTGCCAAGCCTTCC
>NW_018250494.1:40275-40565 GCF_001263595.1 Phalaenopsis equestris | reverse complement strand
GAGAGGTTAAAGAGGAGGTTATATAAGAGAGAGTGAGCGCGAGAGAGTGAAATCTCTCATGCATGTCTCTCTCTTTTTTTCCCTCCCTCCCTCCCCCCCCCCCCCCGACTCTCACCTCTCGCTTGCACTCTCTGCCTCAGTCTTCCTCTCTCCCTCTCCAGGAAGAGGGATAGTGAGAGAAAAAAGTAAGTAGGAGAGAGGAGAGAAAGCGAGGGAGTGATAAAGATGGAGAGGAAGGCCAGAGAGCCAAAGATAAAGAGAGAGAGAAACTAAGTACTAAAAGAGATGGA
>NW_018250494.1:38360-40185 GCF_001263595.1 Phalaenopsis equestris | reverse complement strand
CTCACTCATGCACTTCTTTGTCTCTATATCTCTCTTTCTTGCTCTCTGAGAGATGGAGGGAGGGGGGACTGACAGAAAGAGATTGAGAGAGATGGAGAACAAGAGAAAGAAAAAAGAGAAAGATAAAGCATGAGAGATAAGAAAGTAAATGCTTAGAATAGAGAGAGAACACAAGAGAAGGTTATAGAAGGAGAGAATTAAAGCGGTAGGGAAGGAGAGAGGAGAGAGATAACATATGCATCTCTTTCCCTTTTTCACTCTCTCACTCTCCCTCACTCTATCACTCCATCTCTCATTTCTCACATCTCTCTCCTCTTTCCCCCACTCTAACTCTCTCACTCTCTTCTGTAATCTCTCATTTTCTCTCCTCTTTTCTACCTCTCCTATCACTTTCTTCCCTCACCCTCTCTTCTTTATCTCTCTATTTATGAAGAAGAGATTGTATAATGAAGAGAGTGTGAAAGAAAAATGGAGAAAGAAGAGGAGAGGAGAGAGATAGTGATGAAGAGAGAGAACAAGAGAAATGAGAAGAGAGAAGATGCTCTCACTCTTTCCATCCCCCCATTTCGTCCCTATATCTCTCTCTCACTCTTTTTATGAGTGATAGCGAGGGGGGAGAATAGATTTAGAGTGGGGGTTTGAGAGAGGGGGTTGGAAGGATGGGGAGAGGGAGAGAGATGGTTCATGAGAGAATAGGAGGAAAAAATAGAGAGAGTGTCTATGAAGAGAAAGTTAGTAAGGGAGGGAGGGAGAGAAGGTGAGAGTATAGTGATAGAGGGTGGACAAGAAAGGGAGGGAGGCTTTCTCTCTCTCTCTCTCTCTCATGTTTTACCTCTCTCGTTCTCTCTTCTCCCTCCCAATTTTACCTACTCTCTACCTCTCTCTCTCCCTTACTTCTCTCACTCCCTTTATGCTCCCTCTCTTGCCTCTCCTTCATCTATCCCTTTCTTCTCTCGCACTTTCCCTTTATCCTTCTCTTTCTACTTGTCCCTATAACACATACTCTCCTTACAACTCCATTTTTCTCATTCTCTCTCCCTACTACTTATTCTCTCCCTCCTTCATTTCCTCTCTCACCCTCCCTCTCTCCCTCCCTCACACCCTCTCCCTCTTGTATTATCAATCTCTTATGTTCTCTCAATTTTTGTATCTCATATGTTCTCTCTTGCTTGTTCTCTTCTCTCTCGCACTCACTCACTCTCTTATTCTTTACCTCTCTCTCTCTGTCTTGATCGCTTCATCTCTCTCACTACCTTTCTCTCTTGCTTGTTCTCTCTTTCTTACTCTTTCTTATTTATCTTTGCTCTTTATCATTCCCTCTCTATCTTTCAACTCTCTCACATTCTTGCTCTTTGCCCACACTCTCTCACATATACACACACTCTCTCTTACTTTCTCTCTCACCCTCCCTCCCTCTTTTCTCTTTCTATCCCCCTCTCTGCTTCTCTTTTCCCCTTTCCCATACTCTTTTACTCTCTCACTTTATCTCTCTATCTCTAGCTCTATCTCTCTCTTAGCGTCCCTCCCATTTTAACTCTCTTTCTCTCTAAATCTCTTTTGTACTCTCTCTCTCTTACAATCTCTCACTCTCCCTTCTCTTCCTTTCCAGCTCTTTTTCTCTCATACTCTTTCTCAGAGCTCCTTCACTCCCTCCCTCCCACCTACCCTTAAAAAAGAGGAAGAGGGAGAGAGAGTGAGAGAGACAATGATAGAGAGTGTGAGATAGAAGCATAAAGAGCTCTCACTCGCTATCTCTCTCGTACTCTCTTTCTTGTAATTTCTCATTCTCTTCACTTCTCCGATAAGATAATGAATGATGGAGAAA
>NW_018250494.1:36127-37004 GCF_001263595.1 Phalaenopsis equestris | reverse complement strand
ATTGAAAGAGATAGAGAAAGAAAGAGGGAGGTAGAGAGGCAAAATGTGAGAGGGAGGCCGGGAGCAAGTGTAAGAGAGTGAGAGTAGATGAGCAATGAAATAGAATGAGAGTGATAGAGATGCAGAGAGAATGAGAAAGAGAAAAAAATGGGGGAGGTAGACAAAAAAGGGAGCATGAGAGAGAATGAGAGATAGAGTGGGTGGTGAGAAAGAATTGTCAAAGAGAGAAAGAGAGAATGAGAGAGATAGAAAGAGCAAGAGAAAGAGAGAAGTGAGGGAGGGAGAGAGGAGAGACCATGAGAGAGAATGAGAATGAGGGTTTATTCTCGCTCCCACTCTCTTCCTTCCTTCAAGTGATCATCTTTGCACATTCTCTCTCTCTTGCATTCTCAATCATGCTCTCACCCTCCCTCCTTTTCTTTATCATGCTCTCTTTCACTCTCTCACATTCTCTCATGGTCCGTCCCGATCTCTCTTCTTCTTGTTCCTCTCATTCTATCAATCTAGATCTCTTTTTCTCTCTCTTGCTTTCTCTCACTCTCCATTCCTTTCTCAACCGCTCATTTTTGCTTCTCTTTTTCCCTCTACCACTATCTCCATTTCTTTGTCACTCTCTCTCCCTTTACTTCTCTTACTCTCACTCCCTCCCTCTCATTATCTCTCATATTTTTTTCTTCTTTATTACTTTCTTAGCCTCTTCTCTCTCTCCCTCCTAATTTTTGCTTTTACCATCACTCTATCATTTGCTCTTTTTAACTCTCACTCACTCTATCCCCTACATGCTATTTCTTATTTGTTCTCTTTCTCCCTTCCTCTCTTTACCGTCCCTCTCTAGCACTCTTACTCTTCTCTCTCTTTTGCTTCTCTTTCTTCTTTT
>NW_018250494.1:29841-36109 GCF_001263595.1 Phalaenopsis equestris | reverse complement strand
CGCTCTCTAATATTATTATCCTTCTCCATCTCACTTTTCTCTCTATCTCATTCTCTTTCTTTCATTCTCTCTCCCACACTCTCAATCTCTCTTGCTTGCTCATCTCTCTCTCACTCTATTTATTTCTCTTGTCTCTCTCTTGGCTACGTTCTTCCTCTCTCTACATTGCTTTGTTACTCACACTCTTCTCTATCCCCCTATTTGATATCTCCTATTTTCATTCTCTCGTTCTCTCTCACTCTCTCTAGCACCCCTCGCTCTCTATCTCTTCCTCTCCCTCTCTCTCTCATTATCTCACTATCATTCTCTCTCATAGTCCCTTCATGTATTTTGTTATTCTCTCTCCCATCTCTCTTTATCTTTCTCTCTTCCCTATCAATCTCTCTTCATAGCTCATTCTCTCACTCTTCTCTTCTTTTCTCTCTTTCACTCTCCCCTCCCTCCCACCTGCTTTTTAACCCTCCAACTATTTCAAACCCTCCTTTTCTCTCACTTTTTTATCAGTCTCTTTATCTCTTTTCTTTTTCACTCTCACACACTCTCTCTTGCTCTCCTTCTCCTCTCCATCCATCCCACCTCTCTTGATATTACAAGATAGAAATTAGAGAGAGAGAGTGGTGGTGAGAGAAAAATATTAAGAAGATAGAATGAGTGATAATGGGATAAGCAAGAGAGAGTGGGTGATAGAGAGGAAGGGATAGAGAGAGGATGAGAGAGAGTGTGTGTGAGAGAAAGTGTTAAAGCGAGAGAGAGAGATGTGTTTCTCTTCATATCTTTCTCTATTTGTTATTTCTATCACTCTCTCTCTATTTCTCACGCTCCCCTTCTCACTCTTCTCTCTCTCTCTCTCTTTCCTCACTCTTTTTCTCTCCCACTAACCTCTCTATTTCTATCTTTACTTATGTCTCTCTCTCATTTTCTATCGTTATCCTTCTTCTCCAACTCTCTCACTCTTTTTATATTTCACCCTCCCACTAACATTCTACCTCACTCTACCCCCCTTTTCCATTCTATATCCCTCCCCCTATCTTTCCCTTTCTCCCTCACAATCACTCTCCCTCTTTCTCTCACTCCTCTTTCTCTCTTTCTCTATCTTGCTCTATCTCACTCTTGATTTCTCTCTCTTTTGCTTTCTCCCTATGTTTTTTCTCTCTCCCTCTCCTTCTCATTCTCCCTCTTTCATCACCCTCTCTCCTTCTCACCACACTCATGCTCTGTCCAGCTCAGAGAGAGAAAAAGACCCTCCATCCATCTCTCTCTTACTCCCATTCCCTTAGCCTTGCTCCTTTTGTCCCACTCTCTCTTTCTCACTCTCTCTTACTTTTAATATCTCATTCTCTCTCACACACCTCTCTCTCTATTTCTGTCTAGCACTCCTTATTTTTCCTCTATTTATTTCTCTTGCTCTCTCTAGAAAGAGATGGAGAGATCGGGTGAGAAAAAAGAGAGAGGGAAAAAAAGAAGAGAGCATCTCCATATTGAGAGGTATTAGGAGAGTGAAAGGTTAATAGATGGATGGCGTTCAAGATGGATGGCGTTCAGGAGAGAGATCAAGAGAATTAAAGAGAAGGTAGGAGAGGACAAAAAGAGATAATAAGAGAGATAGAGGATGAGGAAGAGGGAGAAATATGAAGAAGGGAGGGAGGAAAGGGAGGATGGGAGGGTGAAGGAGGGAGAAAGAGAGTGGGATAGAGGTAGAGGGAGTGATAAAGAGAGACTATGATAGAGGTAGGGAGAGTGAAAATATTATAGGATAAAGCAAGAGAGAGGGAGATAGAGAAGGGAGATAGAGAGAATATTGATTTCACCCTTTTCCTCTGATATCTTGCTTCTCTCAAGCATTCTCTCTCTCTCAAACTATCAAACTATCAAACTATCCTCCCACTATCTATTCTCTCTCTCTCTATCTTCTTTCCCACTCACTTAACTCTTTGTCTCTCGGTCTCTTACACTCTACACACTCCCTCACTCGCTCCGTCTCTCTCAATATGCTTCTCCCTCACATTTTCTCTCCCATGCTCCCTCAATCAATCTCTCTCTCACTATTTTCTAGCTTGAATTTTCTTTCTTTTATCTATTACCTTTCTCTTTCTTCCTCAAGCTAATAACCCCTCTCGCTCTTCTGATCTCTATCACTTTATCTCTTTCACTCTCTTTGTCTCTATCTCTCCTCACTCAGCTTCTCACGCTCCTTATTTCTCTCTATCACTTAATAGAAGAGATGAGTTTGGATCGAGTGTGAGTGACAGAGTAGGAGAGAGAGGAGAGATAGAGAAGAGAAAGAGAAGAGAAAATAAGAGTTTGGAGCTTGAGATACATAGCAAGGTAGAACTATCTCTGCATCTCTATGAGTTAAAAGAGGAGGAGACCAGGAGGGGAAGTTAGAGAGAGACAAAAATAGAGAGAAAAGAGTGAGTGACAGAGAGGGTGAGAGAGGGAATGAAGAAGGCAGAGAGAGAGAGAGAAGAGAAGGCTAGAGAGGGCAGAGAGATTATGTTAGAGAAAGAGAATAGAGTAAAGGAAGGGAGAGAGAAGAATTTGACAAAGAGTGATAGAGTGGGAAGTAAGAGCAAGAAAGTAAGAGTGTGAGAGTGATTGAAGAAGGTGAGCGGTAGGGGAAGATATAGAGATGTGGAGAGAGAATAAGCTATAGAGAGAAGAGGGATAGAGTAAAAATTGAGAATACAATGAGATTTTAAAGAGAGAGAGACTGAGAGAATGGGAGAAAGTTAAAGCTAGAGAGAGCATCAAAGAGAGAGAAATAGAGATAGAGAGAGGTAGAGAGATGAGAATAAGAGCAAAAGATAAGAAAGAAAGATTTAGAGAGAGAATAGTGAGAGCAAGAAAAAGTGAGTGAAGTTGTAAGAGAGATAAAGTGCATGCAAGAGAGATAGATAAGAGAGAGAGAGGGAAATGAAGGAGTCAGGGTGAGAAAGTGGAAGAGAGAGAGATTTGGGGATTGAGGAAATGAGAGCGAGCAAGAGAGATGGTGGAAGGATAGGGGAGAAAGAGTGAGAGAGATAGTGAAAAGCTAGATAACAACAGGGTGGTAGAGCAAAAGAGAGAAAAAAAGAGGAAAGGAAGGAGCAGAAAGAGAGAAGAAAGACAGTGAAAGGTTGAGAGAGAATATGAAAGGTGAGAGGAGAGAGAAAAAGCGAGTGAGAGATAGAAAGAAGGTGAGAGAGGACAAAGAGATGTGCATAAGGAGCCCTTCCTCTTCTTTTATCCTCCTCTCACTCTCGCAATCCTTGACGCTCTCCCTCTTCTCTCACTCTCTCTCATTCTCTTTTATTATCTTTCTCTCTCACTCTCTCATTGTGACTTCGCATTCAGAGAATTAGAGCAAGGTAATGGGAGGGAAATTGATGGAGGGGGATATTAAGAAAGAGAGAAAGGGGCAAGAGGGGGATGAAAGAAGAAGAGAGTGGGTTATATCCTCTCTTAGTACTTTTTCTCTCACTCGTTCTGACTCGCCTTCCTCTCTTACTTATTTATTCTCCTCCTTTTTGAGATAAAAAGGGAAGAGATGAGAGAAAAAAAATTTCCCTCCTAATCCAACAATTGCTCTCTCCCTTCTCACTCTAATTTTCTTTCAACTCACTCTATTCTGCTCTTGATCTCTATACCTTTTTATCTCACTCTCTTCTACATTACCTATCTCTCTCACTCTCTTTTTTTATCTCAGATATATCACACTTTCTCTTCTCTCCTTTTCTCTATCTCCTTATCTCTTTCTCATTCACTATCGCTCTTCCTCTTCTAATACTCTCTTACCATTACTTATTATCACCTCAAATTATTCTCTAAATACCACTCTTCCACCCTCACACGATTCCTCTCTCTTACTTCCATCTCTTTCTATCTCAGTTTACTTTTTCTCACTCTTCTAATCTCTCACTCTTTTCTCTTCTATGTTTCTCCTCTATCTCTCCTCTGCTTTTCTCTTCTATATTTCTCCTCTATCTCTCCTCTGCCCCTCTCTCTCTTCTTTTCTCTTACACCTTCTCCCTCTTTCTCCCTTACTTTCTACCTCTCCTCTCTCCCTCTTCACATTCACATTACTATCTCTCGCACACTCTCTCTTCATCTCTCACTCACTCTCTTTTCTCTCTCTCTCTCTCACCCTTTCAACTTTCTTCCTCTCATCTCTCTGTTTTTTTTCTGTTGCTCCACCACACTCTCACTCTTGCTCTCCCTCTAGCTCTCCACTTCTTTTATCTTTCTTTCTCTCATTATCTCTCGCTCATCTCCCCTCACTCTCTCCTAAAGACTCTCTCTATCTCACTCCCTCTAAATTTCTTACTTTCTCTCTTAATATCTTCTTACCTCACTATTTCTCTTTTTTTTCTCTCACATCTCACACACTCTTTTGCCTTTCTTTTGCCTTTATGTTTTTTCCTCTACAACTCTTTTTCTTCCCCCCACTCTCTCTCTTTATCTCTCTATCTTTCTTTATTTTCTCACTTTCTCATTCTCTTGTCCTCCCATTCTTGAGAGTGAGAGAGAAAGAATAAAAGAGAAAGATTGAATGAGATAAAGAAGGAGAGAGCACCAGAGTGAGTGAGAAAAAAAATAGAAGAAGAGTGGTATGAAATAGAAGAAGAGTGGTATAAAAAAATAGAAAAAGAGAGAAGACGTGAGCAAAAGAGAGTAGATAAAGATATAAAGAAACTAAGGGTGAGAGATTGAAATGAAGCTTGAGAGGGATAGAGAGAGCTTGTGAGAGAAAATAGAAGAAGAGTGGTAGAGAGATAGAGAGAGCTTAAGAGGGATAGAGGGAATAGGAAAGAATAGATAAGTATTCCCTCATTCCCTCTTCCATCTTATCTCTCTCACTTTATCTCTCTATATCTCTCCCTTTATTTCTCTCTCTTCTATGTCTCTACCTCTTACTTTTTTTCTCTCTTTCTCTCACTCAATCCCTTCTCTCCCTCCCTCCCACAATTTATATATATCCCACCTCTTCCTTTAACTCTCAATCTCTCACCCTTACTTGAATTCTTTGTCTCATCTCCTTAGCTCTCCATCTCTCTCACTCTCTCTCCCATTCTCTCTCTCTCACTCCTCCCTCTCTACCTTCAGAACATTCTCCAGCTCTCTCTCTATCCCTCTCATCCTTGTCACTATCTCTCTCTTTCTATATATCCCTATCATTTAGCTCTTTCTTTAACAAAGAATGATCAGAAGGAGAGATAACAACAGAGATTAGACAGAGATTTATAGAGAGACATTGACAAAGAAGGGGGAGGTAAGTCAGTGAGTGAGAAAGAAAGAAATAGTTAGAGAGATATAAGAAATAAAGAGAATGAGAAATAAAGAGAAAGTGAGAGAGAGAGCTAGAGAGAGAAAGGTAGAGAGATGGAGAGTTAGAGATAAGGGAGGAGAGAAGATGAGAGAGAGGGTGGGAGAGGGAATAATGGAGAGAGAGAGGCATAGAGATGGATAAGAAGGGGAGAAAGAGAAAAGGAAGTAAAGAGAGAGAAAGCAAGTTGGAGATAGGGGAGAGAAGGAGAGGGATGGAGAGAAAGGTAGAGGGGAGAGAGTAAGAGAGGGAGGGAGTGAGAGAGAAAGCAAAAGAGAGAGAGAGAGAGAGAGAGTGGGATGGAGGTAGACTGATAAAGTGAGTGAGGGAGAGAAACAGAAGAGAAGTTGAGTGGAGGAAAGGAAAGAGAAGAGTGAGAGAGGATAGGGTACAGAGAGGGTGGGGTAAAAAGAGAACAATTTGAGAGAGTAGGGAGAGGGTAAGCCAGAGGGTGAGAGGAGAGGGAGAGTAATGGAGTACTAGAATGAGATGAAGTGAGGGAGAAAAGGATAGTTATAGAGTGGGAGAAGAGAGGAAGTGTGAGAGAGTAAGAGAGTTATAGAGGGTAGGGAGAGTGGGAAGCGAGCAAGAGAGAGAGAGGGAGGACAGAAGAGGGAGAGGGAGGAGAGAGATAGAGAGAGGAAGAGAGACATAATGGGAGAAGAAAGAGAGAGAGCAACAGTGAGAGAAAGGGGGAAGGAGAGCGTGAAAGGGAGGTAGAGAAAGAGAAATAAAGAGAGGGGGTGTGAGAGTGAGAGACAGCAAGAAAGAGTGAAATGGGGAGAGATAGAATAAAAGAAAGAGTTAGAGAGAGAGAGGGTGGGTGAGGGAATGATGGAGGGAGAGACAACAAGAGATGCAAAGCTAGAGAGAGTGAGAAAGAATAAGTAAAAGAGATAAAATGTGAGGAGATGATAGAGAGAGAATAAGAGAGACAAAGATATATCTCTATTCTCTCTTTTCTCC
>NW_018250494.1:25569-29776 GCF_001263595.1 Phalaenopsis equestris | reverse complement strand
ATTTCTTTATCTCTCACCCCACCATCTCTCTAACTCTACCTCTCATGTCCAACTCTTAATCTACCCACCACACTCTCTCCCCCACTCTCACTTTTTCTCTGTCCGTCTCCCTCTCCCCCTCTGATTATCTTTCTCTCTCCCTCTCTCCCATTCTCTCTTTCTCTCACTTCTCCTCCCTCCCTCTCACACTTGCAAGGGAGAGTCAGAGAGAGGAGAGATATGGAGGAGAGGTATCAAAAAAGGAAGTGCAAGGAAAAGTAAGAGAGGGTTTGAGAGAGAATAGGGCGACCACTCTCCCGCATTAACTCTCACTCTTCTATTCCAACTCTCTCCCTCTTTTCTTACTCACTTGGCACTCTTTTAGTTTTCTCTTCTTCTCTCTCACTCTCTCACACTCTCTTCCCACTATCTCTCTCTCTCTTCCTCTCAAACTATTATCATATCTCTCTCTCTTCTCACTCTTTTCCCTCCCTTCCTCTCTTTCTTGATATCTCTCTCTTTCCTTCATGTTCCTCTCAGTGTCTCTCCTTCTCACTTTTCATCTCTCTATCTCAGTCACCTCTTTCAGTCTATCTCTTCCTCTTTCTATCTTTCTCTTTGACTCCCCCTATTTACATCTATTTCTATCACTTCTTACTTGTCATCTCTCACTGTCCCTCTCTTTATTCCCTCTCTCGTACTTGTTATCTCTCTCCCACTCATCACTCACACACTTCCTCTTCTTTTGCTTTCACTCTCTTGATATCACTCTATCCCTCTCACTCTTTCACTCTTGATCTCTCCTTCCTCTCTCTATCTCTCCTTCTATTTTTCTCTCTATCTCTTACACTTTCTCTTGCTTAATCTCTATGTATCTCCTCCTATATCTCCTCTTATTGCTTTGATATCTCTCGTTGTCTCTCCCTCAATCTCTTCTTTCTCTGTTCTCTCCCTAACTTTCCTCTCCCTTAATCATGCTCTTTCTCTCTCTCTCCATCCCTCCACCCCTTTCCCTTCCTCTCTCTTTCCTCTCTCTTTCTTGTACTATCAACTTCTCTCACTCTGTCACATGATATCACTGTATCTCTCATTCCCTCTAACTCTATCCCTCTCCATCTTTATCCCACCATCCCTCCTCTTCCCTCACTCACTCTTTCACCCTCTCTCATTAACTCTCTCCCTTTATCTCAATGTTGATATATCTCTCCCCTCCCCTATATTTGTTGCTCTATCCCTCTCTCTCCCTGTCTCTCTCGCACTCACCTCTTAGTTTCTCTTTCTCTTTCTCTTACTTTCTTGCTTCCTCTCTTCCTCTTCTCTTTTCTCTTTCACACTCTCTTTATCTCTCTTTGCACTTTGCCTCTTTTTTGCTCTCTCACTTTGTGTCACAATTCCTCCCTCTCACTTCCTCACTCTCTCTAATTTTCTCTCTCTCACCTCTCCTCTTCCTTCTCATTTCTTCTCTCCCTTGCTAGCTCATCTTTCTCTCTCACACTCCTCTCTCTCTCTATCCACTCTCTATACTATCTTAATCTCTTTTCTCTTTCCCAGTACTTCCTTGTCACACACTATCTCATTGTTTCTCTCCATATACCTCTTTGCCACTCCCTCAATCTCACATGCTCTTTTCTCTCTATCTCTCCATCCCTCTATCACTATACATATCTCTTTTCTCTCACTCGGTATCTCTCTCTCTTGTCTCACTCAATATCTCTGTATCCTTCTTTCTCTATATCTCATTAACTCTCTCACACCATCTCTCATTCTCTTCACGCTCACTCTCACTATCAACTCTCTCCCTCTCTCTCTCCCTCATCTCTCACCCTCTCTCTTGCCACTCTTCTTCCATCTCTCTCTCTCTTTCCTTTTCTTTTCTTTACACCATCACCCTATCTCTTTATCACTCCTCTAGTCTGTCCCACTTTCTCTTTCACTATCACTCTCTATATCTCTCTCCCTCCTTCCCTCTCAATAGAGAAACAAGAAAAAGTGAAGGAAAAATAAAGAAACAAAATTAGGTAAGGAGATATTTCTTTCTCTTGCTCTTCTCTCCTCTATTTCTCATTCTCTTACTCTCTTTCCCCTCCCTCACTCCCTTTGTCTCTATTTTTCTCTTCCTCCTCTCACTTTTCCTTATCACTATCACTCTCCCACTCTCTTCTTTCTCCTGTGGTGGAGCGGGATAGAGAGAAAGAAAGAGAAGAATACAATAGTAATGATGAAAGAGAGTGAGAGGAGTGAGAGATAATGAGAGATAGTGTGAGAGAGTTATAATGAGAAGAGACAAAGCGAGAGAGAGAGAACGGAGAGAGGGATAGAGTGAGATATGGAAAGGGAGAGAGATATGGAGAGTGAGACACAGAAAGAGGTATTAAGAGAGGGAGTGAATGAGAGGAAAAAGGAGGGAGAGAGAGTGTGTGTGTCTATGAGAAAAAGGGTGGGTGAGTGGGAGGGAGAGTGAGAGAGAGAGGGGAAGTGAGTGAGGAAGGTAAGGGAGGAGGTTGTGAAGAAGAATGGGAGAGAGGAGGGAGAGAACAAGAGTAAGAGAGTGAGAAAAGCAGGATATCTACTAAGAGTGTGAAAGATATGGGGGAAGAAAATGGGATCAAGATCGAACAAATGAGGGAGTGGGAGAGAGAAAGTGAAAGATGAGAGAGTGAGAGATGAAGGGAGAGGATGTGGGAGAGCAGGAGTGGGAGAGCAAAAAAAGGATAAATAGTAGATTAAGAGAGAGAAGAAGAGAGAAGAGATAGTGAGAGATGCATAATTAGAGAGAGAAGATAGAAGGCGTAAGAAAGATAGGATGAGAGTTGGGGTGGTATGAAGGATGAGAGAGTAAGAATGGAGAGAGAAAAGTGCGAAAGAGAGTTTAAAAAAGTCAATGAGGAAGCAAGGAGAGAAAGTGCAAGAGAGACAGAGAGATGAAGCGAGAGAAGGAGAGAGAATCATGAAGAGAGGGAGTGTGAGTCAGGGTGAGAGAGTAAATGGGAATGAGCTAAAAGAGAATAGTAAGGTGATAGAGTGAGGGAGAAAATGAAAAAAATATAGCAGTAGTCAGGAAGAGGGGAGAGATAGAAGAGAGAAGAGAGAGAGGGAGAGAAGGAGTGACGTGGGTGAGAGAAAGTGATGATGAGAGTGAGAAGAGAGGGTGAAGAGATAGAGAGAAAGAGGAGAAGAGAAGAGAAAGGAGCATGATAAAAGAGATGAAGCTAGAGAGTGGGAGAGAAAGATAATAAAAAAAGCTATAGAAAGGGGGAGAGAAAGAGAGACCAAGCAAAGAGAGCAATCTCTCATTCTCTATGAAGAGTGAGAGCAAGAGAGAGGGACGACGAGAGGTGGACAGTGCAAGGTGAATAAGATAGAAAAGAGCGATAGAGAATAAGAGAGAGCTGAAGAGAGAATGGAAGGATTGAGACAGAGAGAATCTCCATCTCTTTCTCCACTTTATAGGCCTCTCACATTCTTGTTTCCCCTCTTTCTACCTCTAACCCTCCATCCTCCCTCTCTTACGCTCTATACTTACACGCTTTTTCTCATGATCTCCCTCTCTCACTCTTGAGACTCTCCCTTATTGTCTCTATTATCTTATTCTCTATCTATCTCACCATCCCTTTAACTCACGTGTTCCTTCCCTCTTTCTCCTGCTCAATCTTTCTCTCTCTCTTTCTCGCTCAATCTCTTTGGAGAGAAATAATATAATGAGATATAAAGAGAGAGAGGAAGGGAGGGAGGAAGTGAGAGGGAGGGAGAGAGAGAGAGAATGGGATAAAGGCAAAGAGTGAAAGAGGGAGTTTAAGATGAGTAAAGAGACTTGTTGATAGTTTGAAAGAAAAGAGAGGGAGGGAGCAGAGTGAGAGCTCAAGAGATAAAGTGAGAGAGAAAGAGTGATAGAGAAAAAATGAGTGAGAGAGATTACATGGGAGATATGCTGATAGAGAGAGTGTGTTTCTCCGAATTTCACTCTCACTTTTCATTTCTCTCTCTTACTCAATCTGTCACTCACTTTCCTACTCTATTTTTCACTCCTGGTCTCTCTACCTCTCTTAGTTTTCACTTCTCTCCATATCCCTATGTAACTCTCTCTCACTTCCTCTCTCCTTCTCTAGCTCTCTTCTCTCATTCCCATCTCTCTCTAGCTCTTACCTATCCTCTCTCTTTCCCACCACACCCTAACTGTCCCTCCCTCACCAAGTTTGTAGCTTTCTCTTATACTGCTAACCTCTCTCAT
>NW_018250494.1:24410-25471 GCF_001263595.1 Phalaenopsis equestris | reverse complement strand
ATCTCTCCATTCTCTCACTCTCTTCTCTAACTTTCTCTTTTTTCTCTATATCTCTTTGTCTCTTATCTTCTCTTTTTCCCTCTATTACTCTTTTACACGCTCTACTCTTCTCTCTCTTTCTCTCTATCTCACTACTCTTTCTATCTCGCTTGAGAGGAATGAGAAATAGGGTAAGAGAATGACGAGGGTGGTTCAGAAAAAGAGAGAGATAATACAAGGGGGATTGAGTAAGAGAGAGAGAGGGAGAGGGGACGAGAAGGAGATAGAGAGGGAGGGGTGAGAGAGAGAACCAGAGGGAGGGGTAAGAGAGAACAAGATAGAAAAAGAGAGAGTACAGGTTAATAGCACAAGAGAGAGAGAGAGGAAGTAACACTCACATGCTATCTTTGTATCTCTCTCTCTCCTCTCTCTCTCTCTCCCCTCTTCTCCATCCCCCTCTCATATCATGAAAAAGTGAGAGAGGAGGATATAAGAGAAAAGGGATAGAGGGAAAGGAAAATTGAAGTGATGAAAATTGAAGATTGAAGTGATGATGCGAGAGAAAGTCAAGGAGAGGAGGGATGGTTGGAGAGGGAGTAGAAGAGAAAAAGAGAGAATCAGGAGAAGAGAAAGAGAAAGACAGAGGATGGAAAGGGAGGGAACTTAACTAAATTAGAGAGTGCAAGAGAGAGGTGAGAGGGGGTGTGAAGGAGGAAGAGAATAAAAGAGAGAGACAAGCATGAGATATTACTCTCCCGCTCTCATTTTCTCTTATATAACCTCCTCTTTGTTTTCTCCCACCCTCTCTTACTCTCTGCCTTCCTCTCTATCCCCTTCTCTTTCTCTCTAATTCTCTCTTTCTCACTCGTGCTCTTTAAGGGAGAGATGGAGGATGAGAGAGATGGGTGAGAGAGTTTGAGAGGTTTATGGTATTGATGAGACAGAATGAGTGAGGGAATAAGAGAAAAGTGGGTGGGGGAGAGAGAGGAAAAGAGTGTGTGAGAGAGAGTGAGAGAGGGATAAAGAAAATGGAGGTGAGAGAGTGAAAGGAAGCCTTGGAAAGCGTGAGGGAGAAAGAGAGA
>NW_018250494.1:24054-24400 GCF_001263595.1 Phalaenopsis equestris | reverse complement strand
GAATAAAGGTTAAGATGAAGAGAGATAGAGATAAAGATGTAGAGAAAGAATAATGAAGAGTGAGAGTGAAAATAAATAGATACAATGATGAGAGATATAAAGAAGAGAAACAAAACAAGAAATAATCAACTAAAAGATATAGAGGTTGAGTGAGAAGAGAGAGATGGAATGAGAGAAACATGATAAAGAAAGTGTAAGAAGAGAGAGCGTGTAAGTATCTCTCACTCTTTTTCTCATTATCTCTCTTTAACTCTCTCTCCCCTTTCTAAATAGAATAAAGGGAGAAAGTAATGGAGGGAGAAAGTGGGAGAGAATTAGAGAGAGTGAGAGGAACCTAGTGAGAAAT
>NW_018250494.1:18827-23802 GCF_001263595.1 Phalaenopsis equestris | reverse complement strand
AGGGAGAGAGTGAGAGAGGAAATTGAGAGATTTTGATAGAAAAGCAAAGAGAAAGAGTGAGAAAGAGAAGGAGAGGAGAGAGAGGGAATGATGAGAGACATTGAAGGTATAGAGAGAAAGTAAGAGATATTGTGGTAAGGAAATGATGAAGGGTAGAGGGAGGGAGGGAGAAAGGGTTAGACAAAAGTATTCCTCTCTCCATTTGGTTGCTCTCTCCTCTACATAAAAGCATTCTTTTTTTTTCTCTCTCTCTATCAACCGCTCTCTCTTTTTCTATCTCTCACTGTTTCTCTCTTCATCTTTCTCTATTCCTTTCTCTCACTCTCCATCTCTCTCATACTAACAACCTCGCTCTCTTCCACTCTCTTTCTACCTTTTTCCCCTCCCTCTCTCTCCACTGTATCTTTATCTCTCTCTCTATCTATCTATTTTTTCCCATTTATACATCACAGATAATAGAGGTAGGAAGTGAGACAGTGTGAGGGAGAGATAAAAGATAGCCAAAGAAGTGAGGATTATAAAATAAGGACAGGGAGAAAGGGAGGGAGGGTAAGAGAGAGTGGAGGGTAGGGAAGAGAGGGAGTAAAAAAGAGAGAAAAGGAGACAATGTGAGAGGGAAGGGAAGGAGAGGAGATGGGGGAAGGAGAGAGAGTGCGAGAGAGCTAGAAAGGTATAGCAAGAATCAGATGGCGAGAGAGAGAGAGAGTGAGAGAGTTTGAATGAGTGAGAGATAGTAAAATACCAAAAGAGAGGTACGTTGAGAGAGAAAATGGCAAGTTTTTGAGAGACAGATTGACAGAGAGATAGAGAGAGAAGAGGCAAAATAGGGTAGAGAGATTGTGTTTGTGTGAGAGATAGATAAAGGAATTGGAAGTGGTGTGGGAGAGAAAGAGTGATAGAGAGAGGGAGAGTGTGAGAGAGATAAGAGAGAGGGAGAGTGTGAGAGAGATAAGAGAGAGAGAGTAAGGGATTGCAAGATAGAAATCCTTAGAGAGTGAGAGAAAGAACCTCCCTCTCTAGTCTCTCTCTTCCTCTCACACTATCTCTACTTTTGCTTTTCTTTCTTGCTCTCACTCTTTCTCCCTCTCCCTCCCTCTCTACTCACTCTCTCTCAAGCTCCCTCCCCCACTCTTGTTTTGTCTCTTACTTACCCTCTATCTCACTCTCCCTCAATCGCTCCCACTTTCTTTCTTGGTTCTCGGTTCATTCTCTTTATCTTTTCCCTATCTCTCTCTTGCTTTCTCTCACAACCTCTCACTCTCTTCTTCACTCTCTCTTTCGCATTTCTCTTTATCTCTTTTTTCTCTCACAATATCTCTCCTTCTTGCTTTATATCCCTCCCCCTTTTACATGATTCCTCATTCTCTCTCTTTCTTTATCTTTCTCTCCCAATCCCTCATTATTGCTCTTCCTGTTGCTATTTTTACATTTATTTCTCTCTCTCAGTTTCTCTCCTTCATGTTCTATCTCATTTGTTCATTTTCACTTAACTTCCCTCTCCCCTCCCTTTCTCTCTTTCTCTTCTCTCTTTCTCTTTCTTGCACTTTTCTCTCTCCCTCTATTGGTCTCGCTTTCCCAACTCTCTCTTGCTCTCAATAGAAGTGTGAGAGAGTTGAAGGTATATGGCCTCTCTTTCTCTCCTTCTCTCTTCCCCCTTTCTTATTCACTCTCACTTTCTCTTTCTTATTCAATCTCTCTATTACTCTATTTACCTATCTATCTATCCCCTCTCTCTTACTTTCTCTCTGACCTCACTCTCCACCTCTCTCCCACTCTTTATTCTACTCATTTCCTCTTTCTCCCCCTGTCTTGGTCCATTATTTTCTTTTGCTCCCTTTAACTTATAGATAAAGAGAGAGAAAGAAGTAAGAAAAAAGTGGGGAGATCGAAAATGATAGAGAGACACTGAGAGTGTGAGAGAGAGAGAGAAAGTAGGTGAGGGTGAGAGTTTTGAAGGGATGCTAAAAGTGAGTGATGGATGGGGAGATAGGTAATGAATGAGAGGGAGTTACAGGAGGAAGGGGAAATGTGGACATAGAAAGAGAGACAATGAGGAAAGAGAGACAATGGTCCATTACTCTCTCACATTCTAAAACCCTACCTTATTAACATTTTTCTCTCTCCCTATCTTCATTCTCTCAATCCAGCAAGATGTAGCGTGTGTGTGGAGAGAGGGATTGGAAGATAGCTCCCTCTCTCTATCTTAAACTATCAACCTGTCCGCCGTCTCCTCTCCCTTCTCTCTCTTATGATCTTGCTGCCTGTCCCACCTTCACTCACTCATTTCCTCCTTCTCGCCCTGTCTTGGTCTATTATTTTCTTTTGCTCCCTTTAACTTAAAGATAAAAAGAGAGAAAGAATTAAGAAAAAAAAGTAGAGAGGTTGAAAAGGATAGAGAGACTGAGAGTGTGTGTGAGAGAGAGTGAGAGAGTGAGAGAGAGAAAGTGGGCGAGGGTGAGAGTTTTGAAGGTAGGCTGAAAGTGAGTGAAGGGTGGGGAGAAAAAAAAAGAGAGGGAGTTACAGGGAGGGAGGGGAAATGAGGGGAGAAGAGGATGAGAGAGAGATAAAGAAAGAGAGGGAAAGGGAGACAATGGTCCATTACTCTCTCACTTTCTCTCCTTCATGTTCTATCTCATTTGTTCATTTTTTCCCACCCTCTCACTCCCCTCCCGTTCTCTCTATTTCTCTTCTCTCTTTCTCTTTCTTGTTATTTTCTCTCTCCTTCTATTGCTCTTACTTTCCCAACTCTCTCTCACTCTCAATATAAGTGTGAGAGAGTTGAAGGTATATGGCCTTTCTTTCTCTCCCTCTCTAACTCCCCCTCTCTTGTTCACTCTCACTTTCCCATTCTTGTTTAATCTCTTTTTTACTCTCTTTACCTCTCTATCTATTTTTTTCTCTCTTACTGTCTCTCTTACCTCACTCTCCACCTCTCTCTTGCTCTTTATTTTCATTCTCTCTCTTTTCTTTCTTTCACTTTTCTCTTTATCACTCTCTCTTTTTCCTTTTATCTATCTCCCACTCTCTCTGTTGCTCTTGCTTGCCCACCTCTCTTCATTCTCTCTATCTCAACATGTCTCTTTCTTGGTCACATTCTACAACCCTACCTTATTAAATTTTTTTCTTTCTTCCTATCTTCATTCTCTCAATCCAACGAGACATAGCGTGTGTGTGGAGTGAGGGATTGGAAGATAGCTCCCTCTCTCTTTCTCAAACTATCAAATTATCCTCCATCTCCTCTCTCTTCCTCAAACTATCAACCTATCTGCCATCTCCTCTCTCTTCTCTCTCTTATGCTTTTGCTGCGTCTCCCACCTTCTCTTGCTCGTTTCCTCTTTCTCCCTCTGTCTTGGACCATTACTTTCTTTTGCTCCCTTTAACTTAGAGATAAAGAGAGAAAGAAGTATGAAAGGAAGTGGGGAGGTTGAAAAAGATATAAAGACGCTTAGAGTGAAAGAGATAGAGTGAAAGAGAGAAAGAGGGTGAGGGTGAGAGTTTTGAAAGGAGGCTAAAAGTGAGTGAAGGATGGGCAGATATATAATGAGAGGGAGTTATAGGGAGGGAGGGGAAATGAGGGGAGAAGAGAATGAGAGAGTGATAAAGAAAGAGAGGGGAAGAGAGGGAAGGAGTGTTAGAGAGGGTAGGGTAGAGAGAGATAAATTTGAGAGAGGAGGGAGATAGAGCAAGATGGAGAAGGACATATATAACATAAAAGATTAAGAAAGAAAGAGAAGAGAGAATAATTGAGAGAGCAAGTGAGACTGAAAGAGAAAATAAGTGAGAGACTAAATAAAGTGAGCAAGACTGTAAGTGAGAAAGGATGGTTGAGAGAGAGATAAAGATGAGAGAGCGGTGAGTAAAAGAGTGAGGAGAGGTTAAATGGAGTCAGATAAGTTAGTGAGTGAGAGAGAGCGAGTGAGGGACTAAGAGAGAGAAAGAGAGTTAGAAATAAAGTGAGAAAGGGAAATAGGTATCAGCAAGAGAGAGTGGTGGATAGTAAGAGGAATAGATGATAAATAAAGGAAGACAGAGAGTGAAGTAGAGAGGGAAAGATAGAGTGAGAGAGATAGAAAGAGAGAGATAGGGAGATAGAGAGGAGTGTGAGGGAGATACAGTGAGAGAGAGTGAGAGAGAGATAAGAGAAAGAAGAATAGACAGAGCTAGAGAGAGCTAGAGAGTGAAGGAAGAGAGAGAGAGAGATAGAGAGTGAGAGGAGAGTGAGAGAACAATGGGGAGAATTAGAGAGATTGAAATTGAAGATTCATTCTCTCTCTTTTCTTTCTTTCACTTTTCTCTTTATCACTCTCTCTTTTTCCTTTTATCTATCTCCCACTCTCTCTGTTGCTCTTGCTTGCCCACCTCTCTTCATTCTCTCTATCTCAACATGTCTCTTTCTTGGTCACATTCTACAACCCTACCTTATTAAATTTTTTTCTTTCTTCCTATCTTCATTCTCTCAATCCAACGAGACATAGCGTGTGTGTGGAGTGAGGGATTGGAAGATAGCTCCCTCTCTCTTTCTCAAACTATCAAATTATCCTCCATCTCCTCTCTCTTCCTCAAACTATCAACCTATCTGCCATCTCCTCTCTCTTCTCTCTCTTATGCTTTTGCTGCGTCTCCCACCTTCTCTTGCTCATTTCCTCTTTCTCCCTCTGTCTTGGACCATTACTTTCTTTTGCTCCCTTTAACTTAGAGATAAAGAGAGAAAGAAGTATGAAAGGAAGTGGGGAGGTTGAAAAAGATATAAAGACACTTAGAGTGAAAGAGATAGAGTGAAAGAGAGAAAGAGGGTGAGGGTGAGAGTTTTGAAAGGAGGCTAAAAGTGAGTGAAGGATGGGCAGATATATAATGAGAGGGAGTTATAGGGAGGGAGGGGAAATGAGGGGAGAAGAGAATGAGAGAGTGATAAAGAAAGAGAGGGGAAGAGAGACAATGAGAGGTGAGAGAGGGAACGCGTGTTAGAGAGGGTAGG
>NW_018250494.1:16364-17797 GCF_001263595.1 Phalaenopsis equestris | reverse complement strand
AAAAAAAGAGAGGAAAAGAGAGACAATAGGAGGTGAGAGAGGGAAAAAGTGTTAGAGAGGATAGGGTAGAGAGATAAATTTGAGAGAGAGGGAGATAGAGCAAGATGGAGAAGGTCAGATAGAACATAAAAGATTAAGAAAGAAAGAGAAGAGAGAATGATTGTGAGAGCAAGAGAGACTGAAAGAGAAAAGAAGTGAGAGACTAAACAAAGTGCGCGAGACTGTAAGTGAGAAAGGATGGTTGAGAGAGAGATAAAGATGAGAGGGAAGCGAGTAAGAGAGTGAGGAGAGGTTAAATGGAGTCGGAGAAGTTAGTCAGTTAGAGAGAGTGAGTGAGGGACGAAGACAGAGAAAGAGAGGGTTAGAAATAAAGTGAGAAAGGGAAATAGGTATCGAGCAAGAGGAAATTAAGAGGAGCAGAAGATAAATAAAGGGAGACATGGAGAGTGAAGTAGAGAGGGAAAGATAGAGTAAGAGAGGTAGAAAGTGAGAGATAGGGAGATAGAGAGGAGTGTGAGGGAAATACAGTGAGAGAGAGAGTGAGAGAGAGATAAGAGAAAAGAAGAATAGAGAGAGCTAGAGAGAGGTAGAGAGTGCAGGAGGCAAGAGAGAGATAGAGAGTGAGGGGAGAGTGAGAAAGAAAAATGGAGAGAGATGGAGAGAGTTAGAGAGAGTGAGATAGAAGAAAAGGAAGGTGGTTGAGATAGAGAGAGGATGAGAAGGAGAGAGAGATGGATGGAATGAGAGATGGAGAGTCTCATTACTCCATCTCCCTCATGTTCTCTCTCTCTTAATCTATCTCACTCTCTCTATCTCTTTAATTCTCTATCTCTTCATCCCTCACTCTCTCCAAGCCTTCCTTTCACTCTCTCACCTCCAATTTCTTTATATATCTCTCTCTCACTTACTCTTTTCCGCTTTCTCCGTCTCCCACTCTTCTCTTGCTCCCTCACTCATTATCTCTCTCACCCATACCATAAACCTCCCTAACTCTCTCACACTTCACTCTCTTCCTCCATCTCTCTCTCTCAAATAGAATGAGTGAGAGAGAGAATTAGAAAGAAAGGAAAAGAGTAACAGAGGGTGAGAGGATAAAGAGGAGGTTATATAAGAGAGAGTGAGTGCGAGAGAGTTAAATCTCTCATGCATGTCTCTCTCTCTTTCATTCCCTCCCTCCCTCACACCCCCCTCTCACCTCTAGCTTGCACTCTCTGCCTCAGTCTAGCTCTCTCCCTCTCCATCTTTTCTCTTCTCTTTCCCTCATTCTCTCTTTTCTCTTCCTCTCCTTCTCCGGCCATCCCTTCTCTATTTGACTTTCTCCCCTTCATCACTTCATTTTTACTTTCGCTCTCTATCTCTTTTCTCCTAAATCCTCCTCTCTCTTTCTTTTATGACTTAAGAGAGGGATGGACAAGAGGGAGAGGGAGAGGGAG
>NW_018250494.1:14543-16354 GCF_001263595.1 Phalaenopsis equestris | reverse complement strand
TTTCATTCCCTCCCTCCATCACACCCCCCTCTCACCTCTAGCTTGCACACTCTGCCTCAGTCCAGCTCTCTCCCTCTCCATCTTTTCTCTTTATCTTCCCTCATTCTCTCTTTTTTCTTCCTCTCCTTCTCTGGCCATCCCTTCTCTATTTGACTTTCTCCCCTTCATCACTTCTTTTTTACTTTTGCTCTCTATCTCTTTTCTCCTAAATCTGCCTCTCTCTTTCTTTCAAGACTTGAGAGAGGGATGGACAAGAAGGAGAGGGAGAGGGAGAGGGAGAGGGAGGGACAAAGAGAAAAAAAAGAGAGCTAGTGAGACTTTAAGAAAGAGTAAGCATAGAGAGTGATTGGAAGAAAGAGTGAATGAGTGATAAAGAAGAGCTACAGAGAGTGATAGAGAGTGAGACAGAGAAAAGGAGAGAGAGGGAGGCAAAAAGATATGGTGTGAGATAGAGAAAGGTAGTGAGCAAGAGCAATTGGATTGAGATAGAGATCGATGGAAAGAGAAAGAGGGAAGTAAAAGAGAGAAAAAGGGGAGCAAGACTAAGATATGAGAAAGAAGAAACAAAGCAAATGAGAACATTTTGCGACAGATATATTGAGAAAATAAAGCGACAAAGAACAAGAAAGGGATAGAGCATTAGGGGGATAGATTAACAGAGAGAGAAAGAGAGATAACAATAAAGGAGAGATAGAGAGAAAGGGAGAGAGATGGAGAACAAGATGAAAGAGAGAAATACAAAGAGTGAAAAAGGAGATGATGTAGGATAATGCTAGAATGGGAGAGAAAGAGTTACTAGGACCGATGTGAGTGAGAGAGACAAGGGAGAGAGAACTAGAGATATCATGATAGAGAAGATTGTTATAAAGAGTGAGTGAGAGAAGGTGGGTGTGTGTGTGAGAGAAAGTGAGGGAGTGAGAGTGGGATAAAGATGGAAATGGATAGCTAGAGAGAGCAAAAGAGAAAGTGTGAGAGAGGAGTAAGGAAAGAGATGGAGACATACCCTTTCTATCTCCCTCCACTCTTCCGCCCTCTCTTCTCTCCTCTACTTTCTCTCTCTCATTCTATATTTCTCTCTCTCCCTCTCTTAGGCAGTCACTCTCTCTTTATCTCTATTTCTCTCTTTCTAGCTCTTTGAGAGTGGGAGGGAGGGAGGGAGTGAAGGAGAGAGAGTGAAAGAGATAGATAGTGAGAAAGAAAATAGAGAAAGATTGAGAAAGTGGGATAAGGGACTCTAAATCTCTCACACTCTCTTCTATAATCTATCATTGTCTTTTCTCTTTCTATCTCTCCTATCACTATCTCTCTTCTCTTACCTTCTCTTCTTTATCTCTCTAATGATGAAGCAGGAGAGAGACTGTGAAAAAAAATGGAGACAAGAGAGGAAGGGAAAGATAGGGAGAGATAAAGAGATAGGGATAGTGAGAGTGATAGTGGAGAGAGAGAGAAAAAAAATAGGAAGGGAGAGGGAGAGGGAGAGAGATAATGAGAAAAAAAAAGTAAGAAGGAGACAGGGAGAGAAAGCGACGAAGAGATAAAGATGGAGAGGGAGAGCTAGAGAGAGCCAAAGATAAAGAAAGAGAAAGAAACTAGGAAAGATATGGATGCATACTCTCCTTATCTCCCTCCCCCCTCACCCTCACTTATATTCTCTTCCTCCTCTCTCTCATTCTTTATTTCTCTCTTCCTCTCTCACTCATGCACTTCTTTGTCTCTATATCTCTCTTTCTTGCTCTTTGAGAGATGGAGGTTGGGGGGACTGATGAAAAGAGAGAGAGAGAGATGGAAAACAAGAGAAAGAAAATAGGGAA
>NW_018250494.1:13789-14157 GCF_001263595.1 Phalaenopsis equestris | reverse complement strand
GTGCGAAAGAAAAATGGAGAAAGGAGAGGAAGGGAGAGAGATAGTGATGAAGAGAGAGAAAGAGAGAAATGAGAAGAGAGAAGATGCTCTCACTCTCTCCATCCCATTTCGTCCCTATATCTCTTTCTCACTCTTTTTAGCTCCCTCTCCGAAAGGGAGAGTGATAGCAAGGGGGGAGAGAACAGATGTAGAGTGGGGATTAGAGAGAGGGGGTTGGAAGGAGGGAGAGAGGGAGAGAGATAGATGGTTCATGTGAGAATAGGAGGAGAAAAATAAAGAGAGTATCTATGAAGAGAAATTGAGTAAGGGAGGGAGGGAGAGAAGGTGAGAGTAGAATGATAGAGGGTGGAAAAGAAAGGGAGGCAGGC
>NW_018250494.1:12579-13638 GCF_001263595.1 Phalaenopsis equestris | reverse complement strand
CCCCTCCGTCCCGCCCTCCCCCCCTCACTCTCCGTCCCTCTTGTATTATTAATCTCTTATGTTCTCTAATTTTTGGTATCTCATATGTTCTCTCTTCTTTTTTGTATTGTTCTCTTCTCTATCTCACTCACTCACTCTCTTGTTCTCTACCTCTCTCTCTCTCTCAATCTCTTCATCTCTCTCACTATCTATCTCCGTTGCTTCCTCTCTCTTTCTTACTCTTTCTTCTTTATCTCTGCTCTTTATCATCCCCTCTCTATCTTTCAAGCTCTTTCTCTCTCTCTCAACCTCTTCACTCTCTCACTAGCTCTCATTCTTTATCACTCTCCCTGATGTATCACCCTCTAACTCTCTCTCTCCTTCCTCTCTCACAATCTACCTTTCTTATTCTACTTATCTCTCTAAAACACACTCTCCTCTCCATCTCCCACACTCTCTTTAATTATCTCTTATATTCCCTCTCTACCTCTCACTATTTATATCTATCTCTCCTACTCTGTCTTTCTTTCTCTCACACTCCATCCCTCCCTCCGTCCCACCTCTCCCTCTCTCTTGTATTATCTATCTCTTATGTTCTCTCTTTCTTGTTGTAACGTTCTATTCTCTCTATCTCTCTCACTCACTCTCTTGTTCTTTATCTCTCTTTCTCTCTCTCACTTGCTCTCTCTATCCCTCTCTCTGTCAAGCTCCCTCTCTCTATATCTTTCTCTCTCACTCTCGCTTCTCTTGCTCCATCTTCTTTCTCTCTCACCCTTTTCTCTAGCCATCTCCTCTCCCTCTCTCCATCCCTACCCCTCTCTTTTAGGTGAGATAATGAGAGAGAAAGCAAGGAGATATATAAAGAGCTAGTGAAAGAGAGGAGAGAGAGAGATAGAGAGATAAAGTGATAAGAGAAAGAGGGAATACAAAAAGTCATCTAGCTCTCTTTGTTAGATATAGAGGGATAGTCTTTCTCTCTCTCTTCTAGCATGCTCCTTCCCTCACAATATTCCCTCCTCCTCTTCGTCTCTCTCTCTTGGTCCCAGTTTCTTCTGTGCTAGAGAAATAGAGACAAGGAAA
>NW_018250494.1:10324-12003 GCF_001263595.1 Phalaenopsis equestris | reverse complement strand
AGAGAGAGGGAATGTAGAGCAAGAGAAGAGATTGATTTTTTTTCTCACTCTTGTCTCCTCTATCCCTTTACTCTCTTTCCTAAACCAACCAAAAATTGAGAGATAAAGATGAGTGAGAGAGAGATAGAGAGAAAAGAAAGATTATAAGAGAAAGTAATGGGAGAGATAGAAAAGTGTGAGAGAAAGAGCAAAAATGAGAGGAAGAGAATGTGTGAGATGTAAAAGAGAGAGCAAGAAAAAGAATGTGAGAAGAGAGAGAAAGAGAGAGAAAGTGTGTGTGTGTGAGGGAGAGCGAAGCAAAAGTTAGTGAGTGAGTGAAAAAGAGAAGTGGAGAATAAAAGATGGAACAAGTGAAGGAGAGGGATAAAGAGGAAGAGGGAGTGAGTGTTTGTGTGTGAGAGAGGGAGAAGATGAGAGTTAAAGAGAGAGGCTTTGGAAGTGATAGAAGTGACAGAGCAAAAGTGAGAGAACAGGGAGAGAGACAAGTGTGGAAGAAAGAGAGCGTGTGTGAGAGGGATAGAGGAAGAGTGAGAGGGAGAGGTATAGGAAGGGAGAGGAGGAATGAAGAAGAGGTAGATATATACATAGTGAGTGAGAGAAGAGAGAAGAGAGGGTGTGAAAGATGAAGAGGTAGAGAGAAAAGCAAGAGGGCGTGAAATAAAGGGAGGGAGGGTGGTAGTTACAGAGGTGGTGGGATACAGAAAGGAGGAAAGAGAAGAAGAGATAGAACGACAAATTAGAAAGGGAGATGAAATGAGGGAGGGAGGGAGGGAGAGAGAGGAAGGGATGGATAAGGAGTGCGAGAGAGACACATGACAGTGTGAGGGGGAGGGAGAGAAGGAATGAAAGAATTGAGGTAAGAAATAAGAACAAGAGGGAACAAGAGAGAGAGAGAGAAATGGAAAGGGGGAAAGAGATAGAAGAGTGAGAGAGAGAGAGACAACAAGCAAGGGAGCGTAAGAGACAAACGGGAATAAGAGAGAGTGAGGATTGAGAGAGTTAGAAGAGAGAGCAAGAAGTGAGAGGGAGAAGGGGGAGGGAGGTAGTATATGAGTGAGAGAGAGTGGTAGTGAGAGAATGAGAAAGGAGAGAGCAGATAAAGCGAGAGATTAGTGAGATAGAGAAAGAAGAATAGGGATCCTTGATTTGTCCTATTACTTCTTTCACTCTCTTCTATATCCTTAATTTGTCCTCATTTTATCTTTCATATCTTACTCTTTTTCTCGCACTCTCATAGTCTCTCTCTATCTCAATCCTTTTCTCAACCTCTTTCGCCTCCCTCTCAATCCTTTTTTCAACCTCTATCTCAATCCTTAATTTGTTTTCCCTGCATTTTTTTCCTTATTGACTTTTTTTTGTCTCACTCATTATTCTCTCTCATAGAGAGGGAGAGAAAAAGAGCACATGAATACATTTTTCAATAAATATTTCATATTGGACTCCATTCATAAAATCATTTTATTTTCTATGAGTTTCAGCATCAATAAAAAGTTTGTCTTACTGTTCATATATTAAGGTATGAATATACCAAACAAAAATAGAGAGATAAAGATTGGAGAGAGAGAGAGAGGAAAAATATAGATTACAAGGGAAAAAGATGGGAGAGAAAGAAAAGAGCAAGTGAAAGAGCAATAATGAGAGGGAGAGAATGTGTGAGATATAAAAGAGAGAGAGAGAGA
>NW_018250494.1:8302-10173 GCF_001263595.1 Phalaenopsis equestris | reverse complement strand
AAAAGATGGATCAAGAGAATGAGAGGGAGAGAGAGGGAGAGAGAGCGAGTATTTGCGTGTGAGAGAGGGAGAAGAGGGAGATACGAGAGAGACAAATTGGAAGTGAGGGGAATGAGAGAGCAAGAGTGAGAGTATTTGGACAGAGAGAAGTGTGGAAGAAAGAGAGTGTGTGTGAGAGAGATAGAGGCAGAGGGAGAGGTAGAGGGAGGGAGAACAGGGATGAAGGAGAAGAAGAAATATATAGACTGAGAGAGAGAAAGAAGAAGAGAGAGGGTGTGAAAGAAGGTGAGGAACTGAAATGGTATAGGGCATGAAAGAGAGGGAGGGAGGGTGGTAGTTGGAGAGATGGAAGGATAGAGAGAGGTGAGAGAGAGAGAGAAAAGAAGAGATAGAGTGAAAGATTAGAAAGACGTAGAAAGGAAGTAGAAATGAGGGAGGGAGGGATAGGGAGTGCGAGAGAGACTCAATGAGAGTGGGATGGAAAGGGGGAGAGAGTGAAAGAATCGAGAACAAGTGAGGGACCAAGAGAGATATAACTCACTCTACTTTCACTCTCCTTCCCCCTCCCTCCCTCCATTTCTCTCTTTTTAGCTCCCTCTCCATCCCTCCCATATTCTCTCTTTTTAACACTTCCTCCTTCCCTCCCTCTCTCTTCTTCTCACACTTTTTAACACTCATCATCTCAATCCCCCTCCCTCACTCTCTGTCTTATGCTCTCATTGCCTCTTATTTTCTCTCTCTATCATTCTTTCTTTTGCTCTTATCTTATTCTTCAAACTTTTTCTCCTGTTCTTCTCTCTCTCATTTTATCACTCTCCAACATTAACTCTCTCAAACTCTAACTCTCTCCCTCTCTGTTCGGTTACTTTCTCTCACCAAAAAAGTTAGTGAGAGAGCAAATGAAATAGAAAGAGAGAATGAGAGATGGAGAGCGAGAGAAGAGAAAGTTAGGGAGAGAGAGCCTTGGGAGAGAAGGGGGTAAGTGAGTGAGTGAAAAAAAGAGAAGAAGAAAAGAAAGAAAGAGATATAGAGGGCGTGAGAGAGATAGAGTGTGAGAGAGGGAAACTAAGAGATAAAATGCGAGAGAGAAGAGAGGGAGCAGAAGAGATTGAGAGAGAGGAGAGATATGGAGGGAGTGCGTGCGATAAAATGAGTGTGAGAGTAGAGTGAGTTCTAGAATGACAGAAAGAAAGTGCAAGATAGTGGGCGAGAGGGTGGGAGATAGAGAGAGAATGACAAATAGATAGATTATGGAGAGAAAGGTTAATATTTTAAGAGAGAAATATACCGAGAAACAGAAGGCATGAAAGAGAATGAGAGTGAGGAGACAGAAGGGAGAAGTGAGAGAGGTAGGGAGGGAGTTTAGAAGGGAGAGTGATAGTGAGATAGACATAGACAGATTGAGCGAGAAAGTGTGTGTGTTAGAGAGAGAAGAGAGAAAAGGAGAGTGTGAGTGTGTGAGAGAGAGAGTGAGGAAGATAAAGTAAGAGAGATGGAGCGAAAGAGAGCTTTAGGGAGGGTGGTTGGGGGCAAGAATGAAAAAGAAAGAGAGAGAGAGTTTGTGTGTGAGAGAGGGAGAGAGAAAAAATAAAGCATGAGAGAGAGAGAGAGTGAGAGAAGGAGTGAGCTTAAGAGAGTGAAAGGGAGGCTAGGAGGGAGTGAGGGATGGAGAGACAAAGAGAGAGGGAGCTCAAGAGAGAGATTGAGAGAGGGTGGGAGAGGGAGAAAGAGAGTTAGGGAAAGGAAGCTGGTGGGAGAGAGAGCATGAGAATGAGTGTGGGAGAGGAATAGATGCTTAGAGGGAGATAGTGAAAGAGAGAAAAGGATGGAGAGAGAGAGATATGTGGAGCGAGAAAGGGAGGGAGAGACAA
>NW_018250494.1:3337-6370 GCF_001263595.1 Phalaenopsis equestris | reverse complement strand
CTCTCTCCTTCTATCTCTCCCCCATCTCTCGCTCACCGCTCTTATTTTTATCTTTGACATATGTCCCTATCTCTTTCTCCCTCCCTCCCAGCCCTGAAAGGAGAGAGAGAGAAAAATGAAGAGCTCTTCCTCTTCTCTGATCTTCTCACTCTCTCTCATTCTTTGATGGTTTCCCTTTTTTCTCACTTTATCTCTTTCTCTCATTCTCTCTCTCATTGTCACTTTTTCACTAAGTGAGAGTGAGAGAAAGGTAATGGGATGAACATAGTGGAAGGGACTGATATTGAGAGAGATTGGCGGAGAGAAAATGAGGGAAGAAAAGAGTGATGTATATATTTTCTTCCTATCTCTCCTCTCGCTCTCTCTGACTCTCCCTTCCTCCCTTGCTCATTTCTTCCCTCCCCTCTCGCCACACCCCCTTAAATCTCTCTCCCTCACAAACTCTTCCTCCCTATGAGATAAAAAGAGAAGATATGTGAGAAAAAAAATACCCTCATACTCAATCTTGCTTTCTCCGTTTTCCCTCTTTGTTTCTTTCTACATACTTTACTCTTGCTCTCTAATCTTTTTATCTCTATCTGTCATCTGCACTACATGTCTCTCTCTCTCTCACTTTCTCCCTTTATCACTCTATTTCATTTTTCTCTGACTCAATCTCTCTTAAGAGATAGGGAGAGTGAGAGAGATAGGGGAGAGAGAAAACAAATAGAGGGTGAGAGAGAAAGAGAGAGAAGGAGAGAGGGATAGAGAGGGAGGAAGGGATAAACAAAGAGAGGGAAAGCTAGAGAGAGCTAAAGAGACAGAGCGAGATAGAGGCACTAGCTACGGAAATAGATGGAGGCATACTCTCCCTATCTCCCTACCTCCCTCCAACCCACTCTTATCTCCTCTTCTTTCTCTCTTTCATTCTTTATTTCTTTCTTCCTCTCTCACTCACGCACTCTCTTTGTCTCTATATCTCTTTTTCTTTCTCTCTGAGTGATAAAGGGAGGGAGGGACAGAGGGAGGGAGGGACAGATGGAGAGCTAGAGAAAGAAAATCAAGAAAGATCAAGCAAGTGAGATAAGGGGGTAAGTGATTTGAAAATAGAGAGAATACATGAGAGGGTTAGAGAAGGAGAGAGTTAAAGTGATAGAGAAGGAGAGATTAGAGAGATAATATAAGCATCTCTCTCCCTTTTTCTCTCTCTCTCTCTTTCTCTCATCTCTCACCTCTTTTCTTATTCTCTCACTCTAACTCTATCACAATCTCTTTTGTCTCTTACTATCTCTTTTTTCCCGTCTCTTCTATCACTTTTTCTTCTCTCTCACCCTCTCCTCTTTATCGCTCTAATGATGGCGAGAGAGAGAGAGAGTGCGAAAAAATGAAGACCAGAGAGGAAGGGAGAGAAATAGTGATGAAGAGAGAGCAAGAGTCCTCTCCCTCTATCTCACTCTTACTCTCTTTAGCTCCCTCTCCAAAAGAGAGAGAGAGAGAGAGTGAGGGAGAGAGAGATAGAGAGATAATAGATAGACATATAGATAGACATAGGAGATAGAGAGAGGTTTGGACAGAGGGAGAGAGGGAGAGAGATAGATGGTTGATGAGAGATTAGAGGAGAATAATAGAGAGAGTGTCTGTGAAAAGAAAGTGGGAGAGTTAGAAAGTGAAGAAAGAGAAGAGAGCTTTATAGAGATGAAGGGTAAGAGATAGCGAGAGTGAGAGAGCAAGAGATAAAAAGAGCGAGAGGGAGAGTGAGAGAAGAGGAAGAGCTGGAAAGCAGGGGGGGAGAGGGAGGGGCAAAGAGGGATAAGGAGGGACAAAGAGGGGGTGAGAGAGAACAAGAGATGGAGAAAGAGAAAGTGAGAGGTGAGATGCAGAAATATATGAGAGAAAGATAGAGGGAGAGTAGTTAGGTAGACAGAGAAAGAGAGAGTAAGGGATATGAAGGGAGAGAGGAGGGACGAAAAAATAACAGATTAAGTGAGAGAAAGACAGAGAGAGAAGGTAGTGGGTGAGAGAAAGAACGAGGCATTTATAGGTAGGAAGAGACTAGGAGGAACAAGGAGAAAGGAAGGGAGAGGTATGGGAGAGAGAGCAACAAGAGACGAGAGTAGAAGAAAATTGTGAGAGATAGAGGGAGAGGGATGGTTAGAACTAGAGAGATAGAAATCAAGATAAATGGAGAGCTAGAAAGATGAGAATGAGAGAATAAGAGAGATGGAGATATAAAAATATATGGAGGGTGAGAGTAGCAAGAGAGAGAGATTAAGAGAGTGATAGAAACTAAGTGAGATGCAGAGAAAAAAGTGTGAGAGAAAGGGAGTAGAAGAGAAAATAAGAGATATGTAGTCAAAAGGAGATGCCTCAGTCAATTCCCTCTTTGTACCATCTATTTTTCTCACCTTTCTGTCTACCTCTCATTTTATGTCTCACGTATGTCTTCCTAAATCACTCTCTCTAGCTCTCTCTCTCTATCTCTTTCTCTTTCTCATCATGAGGATGAGAGAAAGAATTAGACAATGATACATGTGGGAGATACATGGAGAGAGTTAACTAAAGAATGATCAAGGTAGAGAAAGGCAGACAACAAGAGAAGAGAGAGAGTACAAGATTTAGAGAGTAATACATGAGGGAGAGTGAGATAAAGAAGAAGAAAGAGTAATAAAGCAAATACAAGAAGTAAGAGTAAGAGAGGGGGCGAGAGAGAGGAGGGAGAGTAATACATGAGAGAGAGATAAAGCTTGAGAGATAGAGAGGGGGCGAGAGAGAGGAGGGAGAGTAATACATGAGAGAGAGATAAAGCTTGAGAGATAGAGAGGGGGCGAGAGAGAGGAGGGATAAAGAATAAAGAGTAAGAAAGCAAGACCAAGGATGAGAAAAAGAGAGTGAGAGAGATGAAGAGATTGAGAGAGAGATAGCAGTGAACGATACAAGAAGTAAGAGAGAACATAAGAGATTAAAAAAAATATGAGAAAACATAAGAGATAGATAATACAAGATTGAGGGAGAGGTGGGAGGTACGGAGAGAGGGAGGGATGGAGGGTGAGATAA
>NW_018250494.1:1673-3050 GCF_001263595.1 Phalaenopsis equestris | reverse complement strand
TGCAAGGAAGAGAGAAAGATAGTGAGAGAGAGGAAGTGATTAAGGGAGCAAGAGATAGAGAACAGGAGAGTGAGAGAGAGAGATGAGAATTATATAGCAAGCAAGAGAGAGAACATAAGAGATACAAAAAAATATGAGAGAATATAAAAGATAGATAATACAAGAGAGAGGGAGAGGGAGGGATGGAGAGTGAGAGAAATTAGGAGAGAGTGTGAGAGATAGATATAGATAGAGTGAGTGAGGGGAAGAGAGGAAAAGAGAGAGAGAGAGAGGAACAAAGCGAGGGTGGGAGAGGGAATGAGGAAGGGAGAGAGAGCCAGGAGAGAGTGAGGGGAGATGAGCAAGAGATAATGAGAGAAAGGAAGATAAAAGAAGTGGAGAGCTAGAGGGAGAGCAAGAGTGTGAGTGTGGGGGAGCAAGAGAAAAAAAACTGAGAGATGAAGAGGATGATAGTTGAAAGGGTGAGAGAGAGAGAAAAGAGAGTGGGTGAGAGATGAAGAGAGAGTGTGTGTGAGATAGTAATGTGAAGCGGGAGAGAGGTAGAAAGTAAGGGAGAAAGAGGGGAAGGTGTAAGAGAAAAGAAGAGAGAGAGAGAGGGAGAGAGGAGAGAGGAGAGGGAGGAGAAATATAGAAGAGAAAAGAGTGAGAGATTAGAAGAGAGAGAAAGATTAGACTGGGATAGAAAGAGATGGAAGTAAGAGAGAGGAACCGTGTGAGGGTGGGAGAGTGGTAGTGAGAGAATAATTTGAGAGAGATAATAAGCAATATTAAGAGAGAGATAGAAGAGGAAGAGTGATAGAGAATGAGAAAGAGATGAGGAGATAGAAAGAAGGAGAGAAGAGAAACTGTGATATATTTGAGATTAAAAAAAAGAGTGAGAGAGATAGGTAATGTAGAAGAGAGTTTGAGATAAAAGATCCAGAGATCAAGATCAAAATAGAGTAAGTTGAAAGAAAATGAGAGTGAGAAGGGAGAGAGCAAAAGTTAGATTAGGAGGGACAAATTGAAGAGAGGGGGAGAGAGGGAGAGGGATGGAGAGAAAGGTAGTGGAGAGAGAGTAAAAGATAGAGGCTGGGAGAGAAAAAGCAAGAGAGAGAGAGGGAGAGAGTGGGGGTGGAGAGGACAATGTGAGGAGTGGCAGAGAGGGAGATATAGAATGGGAGAGATAGGAAGATAGAATGAGAGTGAGGTAGAGAGGGAGAAAGTGAGAAAGTGAGTGAGGGAGAGAAAGAGAAGAGAAACTGAGTGAAGGAGGAAAGGAGAGAGAAGAGTGAGAGAGGATGGGGTATAGGGTCAGTAGGGTAAAAAGAGAACAATGTGAGAGAGTAGGGAGAGGGTAAGATAGAGAGTGAGAGAAGAGGGAGTGTGATGCAGAAT
>NW_018250494.1:0-227 GCF_001263595.1 Phalaenopsis equestris | reverse complement strand
TCCATCCCCCTTTATTTGTTGCTCTATCCCTCTCTCTTTTTGTCTCTCTTGCACTTACTTCTTAGTTTCTCTCTCTTTCTCTTACTTTCTTGCTTCCTCCCTTCCTCTTCTCTTTCTCTCCCACACTCTCTTTATCTCTCTTTACACTACCTATTTTTTTGCTCTCAATTTCTATCGCTATCTCTCTCTTTGCTCTCAATTCATCCCTCTCACTTCCTCACTCTCTC
>NW_018250493.1:189346-190504 GCF_001263595.1 Phalaenopsis equestris | reverse complement strand
AAAGGGAACTGATAGTCAAATTGCTGATCATTTGTTGAGATTAGAAAGCCATGAATTATCTGACACTGACAATGAAATTACAGACAGTTTCCCTTATGAACAACTTTATAATATTAATGAGTGGAAAGTCCCATGGTATGCTGATATTGTTAATTATATTGTAAGTGATATTTTACCACCTATGCTGACCTTGCAACAATAAAGAAAATTCATTCATGATGCGAAAGCATATTTTTGGCATGAGCCTTATTTATAAAAACAATGTAAGGATCCTTTTATGAGAAGATGTGTACCTTATGAAGAAACCGAGCTAATCATTTAGAAATGTCATGATTCTGAATTTGGAGGAAATTTTGGGATTGATAAAACTGCTTATAAAATTTTACAAGTTGGATTTTATTGGCCTACTATCTTTAGAGATGTTTATAGATACATAAAAACTTGTGATCGATGTCAACGAGTAGGCAATATATCTAGAAGAAATGAAATGCCTCTGAATTTCATGTTAGAAGTTGAGATCTTTGATGTTTGGGGATTAGATTTCATGGGACCATTTATTCCTTCATTTGGGAACTTATACATATTAATTGCAGTAGACTACGTTTCAAAGTGGATTGAAGCACAAGCTTTACCTCGTTGTGATGCTAAAAGTGTTTCAAGATTTTTAATGAAAAATATTTTCACTAGATACGAAATGCCAAGAATGATTATCACTGAAGGAGGATCCCATTTTAGGAATAAATACATTCAGAGATTGGCAGAAAAGTTTAATATTATTCATAGAATCTCTACTGCCTATCACTCTCAAACTAGTGGGTTAGCTGAAGTTTTTAATAGAGAGATTAAACAAATACTTAAAAAGACTGTAAACCCTAGTAGAGTAGATTGGTCCACTCGACTGAATTCCACATTATGGGCTTACAGGATTGCTTCTAAAACTCCTATTGGAATGACTCCTTATAGACTGATTTTTGGAAATACTTGTCACTTACCAGTGGAATTGGAGCATAAAGCATATTGGGTGATTAAAGAATACAATTATAATTTGAAAGATGCTACTTAGAAGAGATTGTTACAATTGAATGAATTGGAAGAATTAAGAAATGAATCTTATGATAACGATAAAATTTATAAGGAGAAACAAAAGTTATGGCATTT
>NW_018250493.1:186538-188965 GCF_001263595.1 Phalaenopsis equestris | reverse complement strand
AGTAGTTTTATTTGAAATTATTGTTAGTTTGTGGTAGTATTGAACTCTACTACTCTTATTTACCCTTGAATCATCATAAAAATTGGATCCATAGAGAAAAATTGGAACGCATTCGGACCAGAGAAAAAGTGTACAATTTTTGCCTTGGGCACCAACGACGCCATTGACGCCACCAACGATGGGCTTTTCCCGAGATTCCAGGCAATTAAATACTAAAGGCTCGCTGACGGAGCCCTCAACGCCGCTGATGGTGAGACCGGCGGGATTGCAATTTTTGGAGTTTGAATGGGCGGTTTTAGGCGGGAGTTACCCCTTTTAAACTCCCAAATTCGATTCCTAAGTTCATATTTCCCCAAAAACAAAGTAAAACTCCACCAAATTCATCCTTATGGCGTCCAATTCCCCTGAAAACTATAGAATGCGAGTGTTCAACCGGAGAAAGTTCATTAGTGCGGAAGCGCAGCGAATCTTCAAGAAGGTACTGGCGAAGAAGAGATTAATCAAGGAACAAGGATTTGTAAATTGAGGATTGAATAATCTGTTGACAGTAATTGAAGAGATGATAGTGTAGCAAAAATGGGAAGTGCTTTGCTACACTACAGCCGCCGTAGTTGTTCCTATGGTGAAGGAATTTTATGCTAATTTGCATGGAATCAACCAGGGAGTCGTCTATATGCGAGGTAGATGGACAACTTTTACTCCTGCATGGATCAATAAATTATATATGATCGAGAACATTCCTATCTACCATTATTCCAATTTCGTCCCGACAAGAAATTAGATGAATGAAATTTACAATGAAATTTACCAATATTTAGAAGACTGAGAAATGAGAGAAAATGGGTATGTTAGTTTTTCTGCGACACTTCTAAATCATGTTTCTAAACACTGTAATTAAAAATATAAGAAGCATAATGTAAATAATTGAAATGATTTAATAAATATATTTATTAAAATAAC
This sequence comes from Phalaenopsis equestris, assembly GCF_001263595.1. Classification (NCBI taxonomy): domain Eukaryota; kingdom Viridiplantae; phylum Streptophyta; class Magnoliopsida; order Asparagales; family Orchidaceae; genus Phalaenopsis; species Phalaenopsis equestris. Next base: position 188,005 of record NW_018250493.1, on the reverse strand, counting down.
AATACAAGTATATTTTATAGATTAATTAGCATGTTTCCTTGAACCAGTAATCCACAAACAATAATAAACTTCTTCGAAGATAAATAAGATTTCCCATATTAAGACAATAATAAAAATAAAAATGTATAGCATAGAAAATCAAACAGTATCCTCTTGTAAGTAAATTTCCTCCTTGGAAGCCTTTGGACCCAACTGAGAGATTCCCAGCCAATGAAGATGAAAATGATATGACTATTATGGTGGATCAATCATCTCAAAATTCACTGCCTATTCAACCTTTATTTCAAGACAAGACACTAATGATCCTGCGCAGAATCAAAAAATTGGAGAAGGAAGTACAAAATGTTATGAATACAATTAATAATATCTCTGATTTCTTCGATCATATAGACTGGAGGATGAAAGAACATTTTGAGCACTCTGAACATATCGAGGACAGTTTAATACGATTAATTAGAAGGATCAAATTGATAGAAGAGGATTCTACTAAAGAATTTCCATGCTGACCCTTCTATAACCTCTCCGTTCATGTGCAATCAATGGGTGATCTCAGAGGAGAATCTAGCACTGAATCTGAAGAATAGTAGATTTACATCGCTACCTCTCTGTCTGTGTGCAATTTGGTTTGAACTTTGCATTTGCTTTGCTTTAGAATTATGCTTTTAGATCTCTGTATTAGATCTCTGTAATAGTTGAGACTAAGCATAGGATGTTTGTTTTTAGTATTTTGAGTGTTGTGGCTTGGATTGCGATACTGAATTAATGTATTAAGGTTGAGAAAATACCAAACTTTGGTGTGTTATGTAATGTATATTGTAACCCTTGGAAGTTATATGTAATCGTGATGTTTTGTGTTGTGAAAGTTTATTTGTGATAATTACATCATTTACTAACTTAGGATTATGTCTATAATGATTGAACGGATGTTGTTGAGGCTTGATATTGATCAAAATCACAAAAATATGGAAATTGAACCATTTCAATATAGCCCGCCGACAACGCTGCCGACGGTGGACTTTTCCTGAGACATAGGATATAATTTCAATAGAGCTCGCTGACGGCGCCGAAGACCTCGCTGAAAGCGAGATCCCAAAAAAACACCTTTAATCGTTATTTTGACCAGTCAACCGCCACCATTCATCATCCCCTTCCTCTTAAAAAGGTGATTTTTGGCCTAGGGCTTGAGATATCTTAGATTTGGGGGAGATTTCAAGGCATTTAGGCACCGGATTTGGTCATCTCTTGGTAAGAGCTTCACTCCAAACTAAAAATATTTGATTTTCACCATGAATTTCTTCCACATTGAGGAGACCCAAAAAATTTGAGAATGTGAATAAAATATTGGGAAGAAATTCATGGAATTTAGTTTTGAACTATTAGAATCACTCTTGGAAGCCATTATTTGCATATTTGAAGTATATTTTGGAATTTTTCTATAATTTTGATTAGATTGAAATGGCTCCACAA
>NW_018250493.1:184995-186267 GCF_001263595.1 Phalaenopsis equestris | reverse complement strand
TTTCTGTTGAATTTAGTGCCGCCCACATTAACTCCTTTTATGAAGTCCCAGACTCCTATAGCTGCCATTATGAAACATTCAGTATGATGGAATGCACGTTTTTTAAGAATATATTGACCACGGCAAGGAGTGAAACAAGTGGAGGTCTAAGACATCCTGACCTCATTTATGCACTTTGCCATCTTTTTGGAGTGGAAGCTGGAGATGATAAGAAATGATTTTACCCTATAAAACCCATTAGTAAAGCTAATTTGAAGACTTATGAATCCCACAAAAAATGGAGAGGAGGAGTCAAGCGCCTTCTACTAGTAGAGAAGTCCGCTCTACTAGTTATGACCTTCCTTCTTCTAGCTCCTCTACTCTGTGTGATTTAATGAATGAATCGACCTTGCAACAAAGGAGTATAGGGTTAATAAATGAAAGGATTAGAGGTTTAGAACGTAGACATGATTATGATAGTGAGTACCTTCAGAGGCTTTCGAATTTTGAGATAGCTTACTACGAAGCTCAAGTCCGACACTATAGAGGTGAGCCTGACTGATGTTACTTTTCCTGAGTTCCTGAGTGCCCCTGATATACTTAGTATCAGCCCAATCCACCTGCTGACCAAGGAGACGAATACATAGTTTGGGATTTTGATATATAAATGTAATTGATGTACTTTTACTTTTATGTTTTTAATTTTTGTAATAGAAATAAATGCTTGTGTGTTGTACTTTCATTTTTATTTTATGACTATAATTGGATAATTTTTAATTATTTTTATAGTTGTTTGATGTGGTAGTTGAAATTTGTTAAATTGTAATGTGATGTGATTTTTATTTTGCATTTTAATTGTAAGTGTTTTGTTTAGTAGTGTGGATGTGTTAGTGAATTATTGTGTTTGTATAATGTTTAGTTTTGTACAAAATTTCATTACCCAGTAATTTCTCTAATGATTTATATGTCGAGAAAACTCATAATATTACAGACCAGGTAAAGTAAAAATTTGAGAAGGCCTGCAGAAATTTCAGAATGATGAAAATGCCTACAATACTGAGGTATGATTTATATTTATAGTTTCTTTCCACCTGTATCATTTCATATTTAAAAAATTAAGTTTGAGGGAAGGAATAAAAAGATTAACTATTAGATGTCCTCTATTTCAATATTTTCAAAAATTATTAATATGATTTTATTTAGTGAATTTAATTCAGGTAACTATATTTTGTAGCTATTTAAATATTATGGTAGATTTAAAGAAATATTTTTGTAATGAAAATTAATTTTGTA
>NW_018250493.1:166063-184695 GCF_001263595.1 Phalaenopsis equestris | reverse complement strand
AAAATATATAGGATTGAAAGAAATCCAAATGAAAAAGAGAAAAGAAAAAAAAAAATATGAAAGTGAGGAGAAGCTTGAGGATATGCCTAATAAAAAATTGGCTTCAGTGGACCTACCTAAAAGGAAAACCTAATTACATTCAATCAACCTAATTACATTTCTGAACTCAATTAAAGCCCTATATTACTTGAGCGATACATATACTTGTGTTGATAAGTGTGACTTTACCATTATTGAATATTTTATATATACATCTTTATCGAATCTATAACCATTGTCAAGTTTTTGGTGTTGTTGCTGAGGAATTAAATCTTTTAGCAGCAGTATTAAATACTTATATTTTTAAGCATATATAAAGTAGCTTTCATAATACACTCCCACTTCTTAAGTTCACCTCTATAATTTCTTCTTCTTGAGATATCATTGTCAAATCTTTCGGTGTTTCTCCTTTGTCGGAAAGATCTAAGTTGATGGCATGCGGTGCACCGTGGTGCTTGAGAATTGGTTCCTCACTCGAGGTGCTATCATAAGAGTTACCATTGATGTCTTCTTCGATTTTGTTAGCAAGTTCATCAGACTTAAGTACAATTTGAGGATCATTTTGAGAATTGAGATTGAGGCTAGATTGGTCAAAATCAGTTACGTTATCACCAGAAATAGTTTAAACGTAGCCGAAATCACAATCATTGTATTAATAAGACCCTGGAGGGGTAAACATATAATCATTCAAAGTCAGGGGATCAAGGATTTTATTCCCCAAATCCGAAACAAATAATCTAGTAAAGGCAGCCCTTATCCTACCTCCCGTGCTATCAATCTTCGTGGTAGTATTCTTCTTCTTCTTTGTCCTTGCCGATGACGAATCTCCTGGTGAAATCTTCATCTCAGGTTTGGCAGACTGAAGATTCTGAACGAAGGCTTGTTTTGAAACATTCTAGATTTGGTTCAATATTTTCTTGGACGACTTACTCCAGACTGCATTCCATCCATCTTTTCCAATATATGCAGAAAATTGTTTTGATGCATCCTGGATTTCATTTAGGACCCTCTTGAGCTTTTCCCAAGTCCTACTCCATCCATATTCTCCAGTATATGGATCAATCGAAGAGATTGACCTAGCCAAAATCATATTTATGGAACCTTTTTCTTTTTCAGGTTCTTTTAAATATTCTTTCGGGATAGTTATATTCCCTTCCTTAAGGTTCTTCTCGAATCAATCCTTAAAGATGAAACATTCTTCTATAGTGTGCCCAAACAACCTGTGGTATGGGCAATAATTTGGTTGATCATTCTTATCGACCTTTTTGGGTTTCTTTAGATCTGGTAGTCTGAACTCAGGTTTCTTCATTAGACTTCTGAACATCTTAGATATTGCTGCATCTTTGAAGGAATACATCACTTTTTGTTGCTCTACCAAATATATTCTTTTATTCCCTGTTTGACATGATCCTCCTTGAGGTGGTCGCTGGTTGGACTGGCTACTCTATTTATGAGCATGTTGTGAAGATTGGCGAGGATTTTCTGAATATATCTTCATTGGTTGTTTTCCTTTATCGACAGTAGCTACTGTTCCTGACTTCTTTTCAAATACTCTGGTTGCCTTGGATTTCTTGTGAGAATCCATATGTTTGATTTCTTCTTGAAGACTGTTGGCTTTGCTAAGTAGCTTCTCAAAGGATTTGATGGTGAGTCCCTTGAGCATGAAAGCTACTGGACCATGAATGCTTTTGAGTAAAATCTCAATTGCGTGATGTTCCTGTAGCTTAGGTTCACACTTCATGCTAAGGTTTCTCCACCTCAAGATGTAATCCACCAAAGTCTCGTTGGGCTTTTGTTTTTCCATCATGAGCTCCCCTATAGAAATATGGTGTTGTGCTTCGACAAATCTCTTCATAAATAATTTTTCCAGCTCAGCAAATATCTTAACTAATCCGTTGGGCAAATCAACATACCAATAAAAAGCAATCCCTGACAGGCTACTAACAAACTATTGGAAGAGTAAAGCTTCGTTACAAGCTTCAAGAGTAAAGCTTCGTTACTTCTTGTGTTGCCACAACTAGCTCGAAAATGTGCTATGTGTTGTCTGGGATTTCCAGTCCCATCATTTATCTTAAATTTTGGGGACACAAAACCCTTAGAGAATGGTACGGCATCGAATTCTTCTGGGTAAGGTCTACCCTTTAAAACCAATGCATCACCCTTAGATTGGGTTAAGGCCTCCCGAACTTGCTCAACCATTTGCTTAAACTCCTTCTCTTGCATGGCGCTCGATGGAGAATCCTTCTTGGTTGCTCATCCCTGTTTTTTGAGGCAACTTCTCTTCTTTCATCTGTAAAATGTATAATTTCTTATTGGTTGACCTCTGAAGAGGCTAACTGTGGGGTTTGATATTGTCCTTGAATTGTGGCCATGGCGATCATGGCTGCGACCATTTCTTCTATCCTTTTCTCCATTTGGCTAACTTGCTCATCCCTTAGGAGGATAGCCCTATGCAGCTCATCTACAGTGTTCTCTTCGATGAGAGGTTGAGCGTCGCACGCAGATGTAGCGGCTCTGGTCTCAATAACATGGACATCCATGAAATCTTCTTGGAAGTAACAATCATTATAGTCAAAATCTTCATCATCGTCATTGGAGACTCCATGTTCCCAAGCCAACTGGGAAATCTCGACTCTGAGCTTTAAACTTTTTCTTCAATTATTGATTCTTAAATTGCCTTAAGATCTGGAGGATCCTGCTAGACCTCCTCCTCTTGTTCCTTCATCTCACTGGCAATTGCTGCGACAATATCAGATACTTCGAACCCTTACTTCATTCCATGTTCTTGCCCCGCGGGCTTACCGGACCGTATCGGTACAGCGGCCTTAGGTTTGCACACCTTTTTCTTTGACGGTAATGTCTTGAGATGAAATGTCTCAACAGAAACATTGGTACTTCGCATGGGTACTTCGAAGAGAAGTAGGCTTCCCATGGTGCAGACCGACTACAGTATTGGGTAAGTTCTTCATCTTTTTTTTAGACTTTAGAAATATCTTTGAGGTGGGTGATTGGTAGAATTCTTGGACCCAGTCGTGACTTAATCGGTCAACGACCTACGTGTCTAGCAATGGTAGAATCAGTAGTGACAATAGCTGTATCAACTCTGCTCCCCAAACGGAACCAGACGGGAATGCGAGCGGGCAAACTTTCAATTGACTTCTAGGAGTGTCTGGCAGATCTGACGTCCTTTAAGATTTCTTTCTTTATACGAGGGGATACTGCATGTCCCACTCGTTTAAGTAGTTTACTAACTAAATATCCTTCTTTGACTGAGCAACCTTCCTTGGCAGCTAGCCTCTTGAATACTGAGCTTACTCGGGTGATAGGAGTGGACTTCTTTCTCTCCTCACCATGTATATGAAATGATGGTAAAGTAGCGGTAATTTTCTGGATACTCTCGTACCCATTGGTACCCATTAAACGATGGAATCTACTTCCTCACATGAGTGGCTATTTTTCCAGTAATCTTGAATCATCCTGGTGAGGATCTTCCTCAACAGGTATCTCCTTAGGAGCCTGGGCTTTAGTAGCCTTTTACTTTAGTCAACAGGTATCTCCTTAGGAGCCTGGGCTTTAGTAGCCTTTTAAACCCTCCTATTACAATTTCTCCTTTGGGTTCGAGTTAGCAGTGTAGTCTTTGAAAATAATTTGATTTCAAATACTGATGGTGAGACAGTCAATCCCTCAGTCGGATCTTTAACGATCATAACTTCTTTTTCCTTAGCAACAGTGGGAACAGCAGGCTTGGTAGGTGTCGAGCGGCAGTAGTCTTGACCCTTCTACAAGAAGGGAAGTCTTGAAGGCAGTTTAGGTTAAATTCAGCAGATGGCTGCTGAACTTTTGGAGTGGCAACTTTCATTATGATGAACGGGGCTTTCCTGAGGATGACCTCGAGATCTTCAAATCCGGTTCCAAATTTGACGGGTGGAAATGACATTGCGGGCGTTGCATCTAGTTGGCAGGTTGCAGGAAAAAGTTAGCATCTGGCGCGCCATTGCAACAGCTTCAAAAGAGAAAGCTCTAGGGTTAGCTATTTGGCCAAAACCTCATAATCTTAGTGCAAACACTGAAATTTAACAGAGGTCGATATGTAGACCGGGTAATTTTTTTTTATTTAGTTTATGGGGGGCTTTAAAATTTTAGTAAAAGTAGTTTAAAAGTAGAAAAAAATTGATTAATATAAAGAAATTTTAAAAGCGCGCGCAACACGACACAATTTGATTTAATTTGTAAAATAGCAAATCAAAGTCAAAAAGGAGATGTGAAGTGTTTAGGACCTAGTGTGGGACCAACTTAACAACGCACAATTCCTAGGTGGAACTAGTCCACCAACACACCTATTGGGGTCCGACCCCACATGAAGATTAGAAGTCCTTAATGACCTCCTGAACCTCTCTGTTCAAAGGTGATTGAACAGACGGTCCTGAAGTCCAAAAGAGTTGATTGTACTTTCCTAAGGTAAAAATGGGTCAATCATGCCAATGGAAGAAAGATAATTTGATTTATGAGGGACATGAACACATTACCGATTTATGAAAAAAATATTTCTTGATTTAAATGGAGAGAAAAGCTAGTCCCCAGCGGAGTCGCCAGAAGCCGTTGGCACTATTTTAGGTTGTGGAGTTGTCCGTTGAAAGCTGTCGGTCACCGGAATCAAAATCTCATTGCCCATTTCAGAAGGATGTTTTAATTTACATATATATATATAAGTTTTAGAAAACTATAAAATCAAATTGACCCCAAATTTTTCATAGTTCAAATGAAAGAGTACTATACCTCAAACCCTATATATATCCCGAAGGATAAACCCTATATATATCAACCCTATATATATCCCGAAGGATAAATACAAGATTTGAGGATGAGGCTCGATCAAATAAACTAAGAAATATATGATGTCCGATTGGTATGCAAAACCATTTTATTTACCAATAAGTTACCCTATCTAATACAAAGAATTAAATAGAGTTTACATTAAACTGAGTTCAGATAAGCTTCCTATAAGGGCAAGCTTCTATAGTTAATTTCATCTTAAATGACCGAATTCATTTAAGAAAACTCTCAATAAAAATCAGGAAATATTATTTTTAAGGAGTCTAAAAGGATAGGACTTTTCAACAAAATTGGACAAAGAGGTGTGAAATGGGAATAGCTCAATTTTGGAATATTTTATTGTGGAATCCAAAGGAGGAAGCACTAAGGTATGTCACAGATCCGAAGGAGAACCTCGGTGACTACCCAGTCTATCCTATTGTTTGGCTTCAGTTATGTGGAGAAATATTTAGGTGTTGTATCCTGTCAATTTTATTTTTTATATTTTTTAAAGCTTACAGTCATGTGAAACGATCACACAAATAGCCTGGAAGATGTAAGGGTTTAAATGTAAGGTTTTAAGTCATGACAGACGACAACCTCGAAATCCTAAGACGAGTTAGGTCTTAGGATGTAAAACTTTGTTGTACAAAGGCCTAAAGATAAGGTGAGAATTTATGTTTCATAAGCAAACGTCCTCAAAGTCTTATGGCTTGTTTTTTTAGTTCTAAAGAAGGAAATTGGTTTTTTTAGGGAAGACAGGTTTTGCTATTGAAGATGGTCATGCTGCTCACCATGCTAGCTCCAAGCTCATCATCGTGAGGAGTTTAAGTTTTCTAGTGTGTCAAGTTATGATGTCAAACCAGATGGCCCTATTGTAGTTCTTTAAAAAATTAATGGGGGCATGTTAAAATTGATTAGAGCGACACCGGTTAGAATCCTACAGTTCTCTCATTTCGGTAACACTATTTTTTATCAAATTCACTTAGTCAAAATGAACTTACTAAACTCAATTTAATGAGTTCCATACTTTCATTTAGATCGTGAGAAACTCCGTTAGCAACAGTAATAATGAGTTCCATACTTTCATTTAGATTGTGAGAAACTCCGTTAGCAACCGTAGGTTACCTCCTGCGAGGGATTCTAGATCATCTAATAGAGACGTCTTAATTTTTTTGTAGTTGTGATTTTTGTGATGTTTGTGATTAAATTTTGAGTTGTTTTATATTTTGAATGTTGTGGCGGTAAACTTTATCTTGATTGATTTTAGTTTTGGTTTTGGTTTTACGGCTATCCTAGCAGTTTTGGTTTTCATGCAGGGTAACATCATTGCTTAGCATGCAAGTTCGTGTTTTGGTTATACATGCATGTGAGTAAGTATAGTAACACACTAAATAAAGTATAAGAAACCAAAAAATGCAGGTAAATAAATCACAATAAAATCGTACCTGGATGATCTTCACCTCATCTCCAATTGAAACTCAAAATGCATGTAAGGGCATTTTATGTAAAGTGGGAAGAAAAAGGTTCCTAGATTATATCTTGCTGAGTCTTTGTTGGTTTGATTAAGGATGATTTTATTAAGCAAAACATATCAAGTTTTGTAGACCTTCGAGGTTTCCAACAGTTTAGGAGAAAAAGGCAGGTCCATGATTTCCACTCACCGCCTGGTGAAAAGTCTCGAGCTTATTTAAACTTATTATGTTACTTAATAATCCATCCTGTAAATAATTCAAGTGTACAATAAACAGTGATGTTTCAATTATCCCTAAGAGTAGGGTGATTATCATTTATCATTCAATTTGAGAATTATGCAGGTGAAGACCCTTAAAGGGGCAAGTTAATGTTATTAAGGCACTTAGCTAACTTTGATTTTAACTTGGGCTTGTAGTTTTCCAAAGGTGTTCAATTTTTATTCACTTTTCTAACGCTTTTTTAACCAAATTTGATTTAGCGCAAGTCACCTCCAAGCCCGTAAGATACTGATGGATGTCTTAGTCATTTTGAAAGAGATTAAATTTTAAGTGACAATAATTCATCATAAAAAAATTTGAATGTCACTTGAACACGAGATAGGGGTATTAAACTAGTCAGTTATTAACACCCAAAACTAAACCCCTAAGTCCCAAAACTAAACCCCTAAGTCTAGGATCATTCAATTTGGTAGACTTCCAAATTTTGATAACCTGGGAAAATTTCAAATTTATCCTTTAATTGGAAAAAAGTGAGATTGGTTTCTACCAATTAATCCCTTGTGTTTCAATCATCCAAATATGTTAAATAAGATCAAAGGTTTCTCATTTCCCCTTCTTGAATTAAGCCTATATATTAATTAAGGCTAAATTTCTAGCCAAATTTCCAAAACAAAAACTATACTTTTGCCCCTAAGGTTCTATCACTTCATAATTCATCAAATTTAATTCAAATGACTTTAGAATTTTCATCCCACCTTACTCATGCGTCAATTATGACATCAGAGGAGAAAATGTGATTTTTCAATTTTTAATTTAATTTATATAATTATTAATGTGCAAAAATAGGATTTTTCAAATAAAATTCAACAACTTGACTAAGGTAATGCCTAATCCATTGAGATTTTTCTGGAAGTAGACTTAGACCAGAAAAACACTTAGGCCAAATTTCATGATTTTTTGAGTTCTATTTGAATTATTAGAATTATTTTAAATTTTGGAGTGTTAATTAATTATAAAATATTTTAAATGTAAAATTTAAGTTTTGCATTTTTATTAAATCTATCTGATGTCAAGGAACCTAAAGAAACAAATTTTACATTTTTATAATTTTTCTTTGAATTTGTGAAATTATTTAAGTGAAAGGTTAAGAAAAATCATTTTTTAGCCTTTAAAATTTATTTTTAGCTTTAAAATTCAATATCCTCACTTAGAAAATTAAGAAAAATATTCCAATTTGCTCCTAAATACTTAGTAAATAATTGAAATCATTTCCATGAATTTTATCAGTTTTGTGATTTTTATTAATTTTTAATTATTTAAATAGGCTTAAAAATTGAAGTTTTTCTTTTAATTACAATTTTATTTTTAGAAAATTCTCATGATCACAGAGAACTCCCAAAACCAATTTTTATAATTTTTTGAGTTATATTTTAATTATTAAAAATCATTTTAATGTTAAAATGGCATTTAACTTAGAAAAAAAATCGATTTGAGTTATCAAATGAGCTTCAAATATTTCAAAAATTTTATGGGGAGTTCTCTGAACTTAAATCACAATGTAGAATCAAAATCAAGTCATTTAGATGTTTATTTTTCTCAAATTAATTTTCTTTATGTTTTAGGGTTTTGTGCAATTAGGTGTGTTCTTAATGCTTAACTCATGAAAATTTTTCAAAGGGTTCTCTGGTCACAATAAACCTTCTAAAAATTTTTTAGATTTTTCTAAGTAATATGAAATTAATTTGAATTATCTTAAAAAATGTGGATCTCTATCTAGAGGTCATCTCTAACTTTGGAAAAATTAGAGAATTGATCTCTATCTAGAGGTCATCTCTAACTTTGGAAAAGTTAGAGAATTTCCCCCATGACAGACGCAACAACATGCCAAAATATCTATCCATGGTAAAATTTCTACATGCATGGAGAGCTAAAATACTCAAATCAGTGTTTAATTAATTAAAAATAAAATATTCATCAAATAAACTGCAAACCATTTCCACATTATTCTCCTCTATTCACTGAGCACTAGGATATTTTATTTTATTTTTGTGATTTTTCTACACCAAGATATAGAATTTTGAAGTTAAGAATCATTTTCTAAATCATTTAAATCCATATTTTTCTACTTAAATACGCAGTGTCGCGTCATCCTCAATGTCTCCAAAGCTCCACGCGGTGTCTTCTGGTTCTGCGCCGCCATCTGGTCAAGCCACGCTTTATGGACCACACTCACATCCAGCGCAATCAGAGCCCTCCATTTGATACACGTGCGATCAAACGATTGTGGGTCATCATCCCCAAATAGGCTAACCCGAGAACCGTTCACACTAAAACCCTAAGATCTCCCTCTAAAATTAACCAAATATCCTCAATTTTGATCCTATGGACTCGTCTAAGTGACTCTAAGTGAGATGAACACATCCATATGGTAAACATGCCATTAAATAACCTCTAATTGAATGGAGAATGAAAATAAGCTTTGGAAGAGGGGGAGTTCAATACCTTTGCTCTGAGAAGGGAAGCTTCAATCAGAGGTGCTTGGTACGTTCATGGAGGTCCAAGGAGGCTAGGGATTGAATCACTTGCTGTGGTGGAAAATTGAGGCCCAAATTCGATCGAAGCCGAATTTGGGCGTTGATCGAAGTCTAGTGTAGAGGCTCTCTGTGGGGAGGATTTGATGGGGCTTCCTCTCCTCTCACTATGGTGAAGGTTTAGGTGAGTTTAATTTGATTTTTGTGTATTGTGGATGTGTGGAGAGTTCTGTTATGTCTCTGGCAAGGTTTTGAGCTCAAAAATTGACTCTTGCATGGGAAATTAGGGCAAATGAGTGGTTGGATTGCACTGAGGGGGTCTCAAAGAGGCTATGGGAGCAATTTAGAGGGGTCTCCTTGAGAAAATTTTATCACCTCTCTCTTGGCTATGAAGGGGCCATTTTATAGCCATCGCCGGAGAGGGGAGCTCAGGGTCTGGTCATGGGTGCAAATGTCTACCTAGGTTGTGGGTTAAAAATCTCTAAGGTTTGATTTTGGTGAGCTGGCCCCTAGGGTTAAGATTGAGTTTGATTCAAGGGTGGTGGCTCTTGGTTTTGAGGTTTTCTGGTGACTAAGCCAGTAGAAAGGGCCAGGGTAGGTGGCCAGAAAGTCAGGTAAGCCAGGGGGAGGCTTAATTTAATTTACCCCCAAGGGTTAGTCATGATGGAGGAGATATTTGGTTTAAGACCCAAATATGTGTATGAATCCCTTAATTTAGGGACCCACTGATCCATAGCTTCCTTTGGTGGGGTTTTAATGGTTTATCCTGGTCCAAAGGAACGGCTTAGTGGCTGTGGCGACCTTTAGTTGGCCAATTTAGCTTGATTAGGTATATTTTTGGTGAAGGGGTCCATGTGGGTCAAAATGGCTAAAGGTTAGGTTTGGGTTAAGCTAGCCATGACCTTGAGCTCAATTTATTGTTCAAAATTGTGTAGATTATTGTAATGAATATTTCTGGTGAAGGATTGAAATGACTTTGAGTTCAATTGGTGGTTCAATTTGAATGATTTTAGAATTTTGGTCACTTTGGGCATGTTAGTCTAGACTTGGGTCTAGATTGGGCTAGGCTTGGGCTAAGTCCAAATTGATTGTTAAAAATGGTCAATAGAAATGTCATTAAGAGTTTTCAACATAAATTGGGTGTCAATTTTGTGGCTAAGATAATCAATTTGGTGGAGTTTTGAGGTATGGCCAATTTGTGGCAAAATTGGGGTTTTTGGACTTAGGTCAAAATTAAATGAAATTGAAGCTTCACCAAGGCTAGTTGAAGGTCAAGTTTGATGTGTAGGATTGTTATGAAGAGTTTTCAACACAAATTGTAGCAAATTGAGTAGGTTATGGGGTTCAATTTGGTGAGATTAAGTCATGTAGCCAAAATTGGGGGTTTGACCAAGATCAAAATTGAGCTCAAAGCATGGGCCAATTGAGCTTGGAGTTGGTTTAAATTGGTCATATGGAAAGTGAATTTGAGTTTAATATTGAAATTGGGGGAAATTGGGACCAAATTGATGGACATTTGAGGTAAATTTGGGGAAATTGGGCCTTTAAAAATAATTTGGTGGTTTATTTAAAAATAATTTGGGGGTTTAGTCAAAATGATTAAATTGGTCAAATTGGGTCCAATTGAGGGGTCCAAACGGGTTTTGAAAACATTTGGAGTGATTTTGGAGGTTTTGGGAAAGTTTGGGGTGCCAAGGGTATTTTTTTAATTTTGGCATTCTTGGATAGTTTTGGGTAATTTGGGTATTTTCAAAAGGTTTGAAATAATTTTTGAAAAAATTTGGATATTTTGGGTGAATTTGGGAATTTCGGCCAAATTTAGGGCTCCAACGGTATCTAGGTAATTCAGGGGATTTTGGGGCAAAGGGCTAAGTTGAATATTTTGGGTAGAATTGGAGCTAATCAGCATGAATGAGCTATGGACCAATGGTAACCCCATTTAGGTCCTCTATGTAATGGTCTTAGATAAACCCTAGCCTAGGGCTAGTGGATTTAGGAAACTATCTACATGAGTCTCCCAAAGGATTAAAGGACCAAAGTTAAGAAAATTTGGGTTTAGGGTTGTGAGTGATTGTGAGTGAGAATGAGTGCAAGTGAGTGCCTTAGATCCAGACAAACAATCAAAGTCAACCCTAAGGGCAAGCAGCCCTATGGGGACTCATCTTGAGCTCCTCCATATTGACCCCACCTATTAAGTGCTAGAGGTTAGGACCAATATGTAGAGCTTCAAGTTGAGCAAGCAAGAGTGTAGAATTTCTAATGGTGAGGTTCCTTTTCTAGTTTTTTAGGAATAGTTTTTTTAGGAATAGTTAACTTTTTAGGAATAGTTAACAGGAAAGTTCTATGTCTAGACCTTAGGCTACTAAAGAGAAAAAATAAACCTCAACCAAAAGTGAGTACAACAGTGATGTGACGTGACCTCTCTTAATGACACTGCCTATGCCCATTTGGAGAAATAATTTGTAGCAGTAAGTATAAATCTGTGGACTTTGGAGATAAGGGGGTCTATCAGTCCTATTATATTCGTGCCCCAACACTCGAATGGCCATGAGGCAACGGTTGGGTGTAGCACATTCGAAGGTTGGTTTAAGACCACCTCATGCACCTGACACTGGTGACATCTTTTGGTTGTATGCATGCAGTCGAACATCATTGCTAGCCAATAATATCCGAGTCTCTTGATTTTCATTTTCATTTTCATTTTTGTCCTTGAGTGGTGAGCGCCACACAATCTGGCATGTACTTTTTTAACAATATTTCGTGCCAAAAATATTTTGTGCCTCGGCTTTACTTAAACATCGTAGCCACATCTGGCCAAACGATTTTCTCTAGAGGATGTCACCCACTAGAGCGTAAGACATAGCTCTTTTTGTAATGTGATGTGCCTTTTGTAATGTGATGTTTTTGTAATGTGATGTGCCTCAAACTTGTCCTCTGACAGCTTTCCAGTATGCAAACCAATACTTGCTTTTCTTGGTATAACTGTGTCTGATCCTTTGTCCTTTTTGGCTGACGAAGCTCCGTCGAAGTACATATCCCAGCGTTGCACACTAGAAAATTCCATTTGTAGTATCTGCTCATCTGTTAGTTCATCATTAAGAGGGGACCCAGCTGGAGTTGCATGTGCAAGAGGGTGTGCCACGAGAAAGTTTGCAAGTATCTTTCCCTTGATAGTACAGAGGGGAACAAAAGTTATATTGAATTGCAAAAAAATCATTGATCAACTTGCTAGATGTCCAGAGAATGTTGGAGGGTCATCAAATACTACAATCAATTAACTTTTGAAATTAGGTTAATCTTATGAGAAAGTATGTAGTGCCTAAGCTTTTGGGCGGCAAAAATTAAAGCTAGACAATGCTTCTCAATAGGTGGATACCTTATCTTCGTCGGTATTAGGCAGCGACTCAAGTAGTAGAGTGAATTTTTCTTACCCTCGTCATTGACTTGGGCTAAGGGGGCTCCAAGAGAGTCGTCTAAGGCCACGGTATAAAGTATCAATGGTCTCACCGGAATAGGGGCTGCCAAGAAAGGAGATATCATTAATATTGCTTAAAGTCCTCAAAGGCCCGCTGGCATTTCTCTTCCCAAAAAAAATTGGTGTCCTTTTTAATTAATGCCCAGAAGGCCCGATTAAAAATAAAGCATCTCAGATATGCCAATTATCGCTGGAAGGAACTTAGTTGTTTCAAGGTCTCAGGAGGAGGCATTTCCAAGATAGCTTTAATCTTATCCAGGACGATCTCAATTCCCCGTTGACAGATAATAAATCTTAAAAATTTCTCTGAGGTAACGCCAAAGGCGCACTTTAAGGGATTCATTTTATGGTCACACCGTCGTAACAGTTCGAACACGATCCTTAAATTGTACAAATAGTTTATTTTTCGTTTGCTCTTGATGATCAAATCTTCCACATAGTATTCCATCTGCTTGTGAATGAGGTCATCAAAGATCTTCATCATTGCACGTTGATATGTTGCTCCAGCATTCTTCAATCCAAACGACATCACTGTGTAGCAGAAAATCCCGATAGGTGTTCTGAAGGCTATAAGTGCTGCATCCTCGGGAGCCATCTTAATTTGGTTGTATCCCGACAATTCGTCCATGAAAGGGAAAATCTTATGTGTCGAAGCGATATCCACCATCATTTCGGGTATCCGTAATGGGAATTCATCTTTTTGACACACTTTGTTCAAATACCTGAAGTCAACACAAATACGAATTTGTCTATTTTTCTTCTTAACTGGGATAGTGTTGGCTAACCATGTGGGGTAATGCTCTTATTTTACAAAGTTAGCGTCTATTAATTTCTTCACCTCTCACCTCTCACCTCAGCGATGACTTGCTGCTCTATTTTGAGGCGCATTCTTCTAGGAGCTTGTTTCACTGGGGTCATATCTTTATCTTCCCTGAGTTTATGAACTACAACCTCTGCTGACAGTTCTAGCATTTGATCAATGATTAAGTTTATTCTTCCTCATCCACATCCTCGGCCTCAAACTCGGGTGCGCGAATTAAAAGAACCCCCACCAATTTGTTGTAAAAGAATGGTGGAAGATCGATGAAGCCGAGTTGAATGGCCCTGCCATTGTAATTCTTTTGAATCTTCACTTTCGTTTGTCACAGTTTCACGAGAGAAGGCAGTTTTCTTTGGAGGCGCGTAGTAGGTAGCATCTTCATGAAAACCAACTTCATGCACTGAAAATGACTGTAAATCACCTTTTATGCAATGTTCTTATCTTTCTTTGTAGTACTTAATGCATTGGTGTACAGACGAAGAAACCATGTTGTGTTTGTGAATCCATGATCAAACCAGTAAAGCATTGAAAGAGGTCTCGGTGTCGATGATATAGAATTTAGCGGTTGTCACTAGTTCTTCAACCTTCAAAAGTAATGTAATTGATTTAAGGGCTCTCTCTCCCTTTTTGATAAATCCTTTTATAATGTAATTGATTTAAGGGCTCTCTCTCCCTTTTGGATAAATCCTTTTATCTTTTATCTTCATTTTATCGGTCGTAAGCTCCTGAGCTTCAATGTCCAAATAGGCAAATGCCCATAGACTCAATAAGTTGAGGGATAGCTCCTGAGCTTCAATGTCCAAATAGGCAAATGTCCATAGACTCAATAAGTTGAGGGATACTCCTGGATCTACTAAAGCTCTGGACAACACAAATCTGTCAATGTTAACAGAGATGTAGAGCGGACGATTGTGGTCGGTGGTTTTGAGCAGCAAGTCTTCATCTGTGAAGGTCACCCCAAGTTGTTCGTTCAATAAGAAAACTTCATCTATCATCTGGGGATGTGCTACCCAACTGAGCTAAGCAAATTTTTGGATCAAGCAAAGTTGTAACCAGAGACTCTCTCATCTCATTTGAAAGGATCAAAGCATCGTAGATGCTTAATCTGGCCGGCAACTTTCTAAGATAAGCTATCATTTGTAATTCACATTATATGATGCTCCAATATTTATTTTCCTTTATTTGTTGGAGCTATTCTTAGGGGTAATACTCTTCGACTCCTTAAGTTCACTTTTTAAACTTCTTCTTCTTGAGATATCATTATCAAATCTTCTGGTGTTTCTTCTTTGTCAGAGAGAACTAGGTTGATGGCAAGTGGTGCATCATGACGCTTGAGGATTGGTTCCTCACTCTCGGTGCTGACGTAAGATGTATCGTCAATGTCTTCTTTGGTCTTGTTAATGAGTTCATCAAAATCAAGTACAATTTGAGGATCATTTTGGGTATTGAGATCAAAGTTAGATTGGTCATAGTCTGTTACGTTATCATCATAAATAATTAAAACGTAGCTGAAATCATGATCATTATATTCATAAATATTCATAGGGTATTCATAGGGCCCCGGAGGGGTAAAAAGATAATCATACAAAGTCAGGGGTTCAAGGATTTTCTTCCCCAAATCCAAGACAACCAATCTAATAGAGGCAACACCTATCCTACCCCCCATGCTATCAATCTTCTGGTAGTGTTATTGTTCTTCTTTGTCTTTGACGACAAAAAATATCTTGGTGAAATCTTCATCTCGGGCTTGGCAGGCTGAAGACTCTGAATGGAGGCTTGTTTTGATGCGGACTGGATCTAGTTCAAGGCCCTCTTGAGGTTGTTCCAAGTCATACTCTATTCATCTTTTCTAGTATATGAGTCAATCAGAGAGATTGGTTTGGCCAAAATCATATTTATGGAACCTTTTTCAAGTTCTTTTAAATATTATTTTGGGATCATTATATTCCCTTCTTTAAAGTTCTTCTCGAGTCAATCCTTGAAGACAAAACATTATTCTATAGTGTGTCCAAGTAATCGGTGATACGGGCAATAATTTGGTTCATCCTTCTTGTTGAGCTCTTTGGGTTTCTTTGGATCTGGTATTTTGAACTCAGGTGTCTTCTTCAGACTTCTGAACATCTTGGATATTGCTTCATCTTTAAAGGAATACACCACTTTCTATCGCTCTGTCAAAGATATTCTCGATCCTCCTTGAGGAGGTCACTGGTTGGGCCGACTATTTTGTTTTTGAGCATGCTGTGATGAACATTGACAAGGATTTTTTGCATATATCTTCATTGGTTGTTTCACTTTATTGTCAGTCGCTACTGTTCCTGACTTCTTTTTAAATATTCTGATTGCCTTGGATTTCTCATGAGAATCCATATGTTTGATTTCTTCTTGAAGACTGCTAGCTTTACTGAGTAGCTTCTTGAAGGATTTCATTGTGAGTCCCTATTTGTTGAGGCAAATTCTCTTCTTTCATTTGTAATATGTATAATTTCTGGTTGATTGACCTCTGGAGAGGCTAATGATGGGGGTTGAGATTGTCCTTAAATTGTGTTCATAGTAGTCATGGCTGCGGCCATCTCTTCTATCCTTTTCCCCAATTGACTGACTTGCTCATTCCTTAGAAGGAAAGCCCTACGCAGCTCATCTACGACGTTCTCTTCGATGAGAGGTTGAGCCTCGTGTACAAATGTGGTGGCTTTGGTCTCGATAACATGGACATCCATGAATTCTTCTTTGAGGTAATAATTATATTCAAAATCTTCATTATATTCAAAATCTTCATCATCATCAATGGAGACTCTATGTTCCCGAGCCAACTCAAAAATCTTGACCCTGAGCTTTTCAAAATTTCCTTTACTTTTTGAATCTTGAATTGCCTTAAGATCTGGAGGACCCTGCTGGACCTCCTCCTCTTGTTCCTCCATCTAACTGGCAATTGCTGCGACAATATCAAATACTTTGGACCCTGACTTCATTCCATGCTCTTGCTATACAGGCTTACCGGACCTTATCGGTACAGCGTCCTTAGTTACCCACACCTTTCTCTTTGACAGTGATGTCTTGAACCTTTTTATTCGACGGTGATGAGTGCTCAGTAGAAACATCGGTATGTTGAAGAGAAGTATTCTCCCCATGGTGCATAGCTCCCCATGGTGCATACTGACTACATTATTGGGTAATTTCTTCATCTTTTCCTCTGAAATTTTAGAAATATTTTTAAGGTGGGTGATTGGTAGAATTCTTGGACCCAGTTGTGACTTAACCGGTCGACGACCTGTGGGTCTAGTAGCAGTGGAATTGGTTGTGACAATAACGGTATCAACTCTGCTCCCCAAACAAAACCAGACGGGAATGGGTGCAGGCAGGTTTTCAATTAACTTTTGAGATAATTTGACAGATCTGACTTTCTTTATAATTTCTTTCTTCTTGCAAGTGTATACTGTATGTCCCACTTGTTTAAGTAGTTCACTAACTGAACAAACTTCCTTGGCAGCTAGCCTCTTAAAAACTGAACTAACTCTGGTGATTGGAGTGGACTTCTTTCTCTTCTCACCATGATCATGAAGTGATGGTAAAGTAGCAACAATTTTCTAGATACTCTCGTACCAATTGGTACCCATTAAAGGATGGAATCCATATCCTCGCAGGAGTGGATAGGTCTCCGACAATGCTAGCTCATCCTGGTGAGGATCTTTGTCAACAGGTATCTCCTTAGGAGCTTGGGCTTTAGTAGCCCTCTAAACCCTCCTATTACGGTTTATCCTTTGGGTTCGAGTTAGTGGTATAGTCCTTGAACTTGTCGATTTCAAACACTGATGGTAGGACAACCAATCCTTCAGGTGGGTCTTCAAAGATCATAACTTCTTTTCCCTTAGCAACAACAGGAACAACAGGCTTGGTAGGTGTCGTGGTGGCAGTAGTCTTGACCTTCTTGTAAGAAGGAAAATCCTGAGGGCAGTTCAAGTTAAACTCGACAGACGGTTCTTGAACCATTGGAGCGATGACTTTCATTATGACGAACAGGGCTTTCCCAAGAATGACCTCAAGATCTTCAAATCCTGCTCCAAACTTGATGGTGGGAGCGACATTGCGGGCATCACGGCTCGTCGGCGGGTTGCAAGAAAAAAGTGAGCATTGTGTACGCCATTGCAACAACTTCAAAAAGAGAAAGCTCTTGAGTTAGCTATTTGGCCAAAACATCGTGATCTTACAGCAAGCACTAAAAATTAATAGAGGTTGATCTATAGACCGGATATGTCTTTATTTAGTTTGTTGAGATTTTTTAAATTTTTTAGTAAAAGTAGCTTAAAATTAGAAATATTTAATCACAAGAAAATTTTAAAGTGCGCGCAGCATGACGCAATTCCATTTTACTTGCAAAATAGCAAATCAAAGTCAAAAAGGAGATGTGAAGTGTTTATGACGTAGTGCGGGACCAACTTAACAATGCACATTGCTCTGGTGGAACTAGTCCACCAACACACCTATTAGGGGTTCGACCCCACTTGAAGATTAAAATGTCCTTAATGGCCTCTTGAACCTCTTTGTTCAAAGGTGGTGGAACAAATGGTCTGGAAGTCCGAAGAGTTGACCGTACTTTCCCAAGACAGAAATGGGTAAGGTATGTCAACGGAAGAAGGGTAGTTTGGTTAATTAGGGACATGATCGCATTACCGATATGTGAAGATAGAATTTCCTAATTTAAATGGAGAGAGAAGCTCTTCCCCAAGGGAGTCGCTAGAAGCTATCAACATTATTTTAGTTGAGGAGTTGCCCGTTGGATGTTGTCGGCCACCGGAATCAAAAAGTTTTAGAAAAAATATGAAATCAAATTGACCCCATATTTTTCATAATTTAAATGAAAGAGCATTATACCTCAATCCCTGTATCTATCCTGAAGGATAAATACAAGACTTGAGGATGAGTCTCAATCAAATTAACTAAGAAATATATGACATTTATTTGGTCTGCGAAACCATTTTATTTGTCGATAATTTCTCTAATTTAATATGAATAATTAAATAAGGTTTATTTTAAGTTGGTTTCGGAAAAGCTTCCTATAAGGGCAAAACCCTATAGTTAATTACATGTTAGATAACCGAAGTCACCTAAGAAAACTCTCGATAAAAATCAATAAATATTATCTTCAAGGAGTTCAAAAGGATAGGACTTTTCAATGATCGGACAAAGAGGTGCGAAATGGGAATGGCTCAAATTTGAAACATTTATTTTGGAATCCAAAGGAAGAAGAACTAGAGGATGTCATG
>NW_018250493.1:164537-165965 GCF_001263595.1 Phalaenopsis equestris | reverse complement strand
TTAGGGCTTACATTTGTGTGAAATGATCACACAAATAGCCAGGAAGATGTGAGGATTTAGGTCGTGAAAGACGACAACCTCAGAATCCTAAGACGAGTTAGGGCGTAGATTGTACATCAGAGTTGTACAATGGCCTAAATATAAGATGAGGATTTATGTTGCATAAGATAACAACTTGGAAGTCCTATGGCTTTGGTTGTTTAATTCTAAGGAAGGAATGGTTTAACTAGGGAAGATATGTTTTGCTGTTGAAGATGGTCGAGTTGTCCACCATGCTAGATCCAAGCTCCTCGTCATGGCGAGTTTAAGTTTTCTAAGGTGTCAGGTTATAATGTCAAATCATATGGCACTATGGTTGTAGTTTCTTTAAATGTTATGGGGCATATTAAAGTTGATTAGAGCGACACCGGTTAAGATCCTACGGTTCTCTTGTTCCAGTACCACTATTTTCCATTAGATTCACTTAGTCCAAATAAATTTACTAAACTCAACTTAATGAGTTTTGTACTTTCATTTAGACCGTGGGAAGTCTCGTTAGCAACCGTCGGTTACCTCTTCCGAGGGATTCCTGATCATCAGATAGAGACGTCTTAATTTAGTTGCAATTGTTGTTTTGTGATGTTTCTAATTAAATTTTGAGTTGTCTTATATTTTGAATTTTTTGGGGGTGAATTTTATCTTGGTTGATTTTAGTTTTAGTTTTGGTTTTGGTTTTACGGCTGTCCTAGCAATTTTGGTTTTCATGCAGGGTGCCATTGTATTTAACAAGCAAGTTTTCTAAGCATAAAAGTACAATGTGGAAAGTATAGGAAAAGACGGTAATGTAAACAGTAAAAGCGTACCTGACGAGTCTTCTTTTCCACCTCCTAAAACTCAAAATGCGTCTGAGGACATATTTATGTGAAGTGGAAAAATATGGTTCTCATGATCTACCAAAATCTTAAATCATATCTTGGTGAGCACCTATTAATTTGACAAAGGATAATTTTGAGACATCGTGAGTTTAGCAGACCTCCGAGATATCCAACAGGTCAGTAGAAAAAGTAGGTCCATGCTTCCCCCTCACCGTCTGGTGAAAAGTCTCGAGCTCATTTAAACATATTATGTCACTTAATAACTCATCTTGTAAATACCTCTAATGCTCAGTGAACATTGATGTTTCCATTATCCCTATGAGTAGGGGAATCATCACTTGTAATTTAATTTGAGAAAAAGACGGTACTGTAAACAGTAAAAGCGTATCTGACGAGTCTTCTTTTCCACCACCTGAAACTCAAAATGCATCTGAGGACATATTTATGTGAAGTGGAAAAATATGGTTCTCATGATCTACCAAAAGCTTAAATCATATCTTGGTGAGCACCTATTAATTTGGCTAAGGATAATTTTGAGACATAGCGAGTCTAACAGGCCTCCGAGGTATCTAAC
>NW_018250493.1:161334-164414 GCF_001263595.1 Phalaenopsis equestris | reverse complement strand
CCTATGAGTAGGGGAATCATCACTTGTAATTTAATTTGAGAATTTTGTAGGTGAAGACCCTTAAAGGGGAAAGTTAGTGTTATTGAGACACTTAGCCAATTTTAGATTTAATTTGGGCTTGTAGTATTCAATTTCTAGTTACATTCACTTTTCTAATCCTCATTTAATCAAATTTGATTTAGCTTA
Source organism: Phalaenopsis equestris (assembly GCF_001263595.1). NCBI lineage: Eukaryota > Viridiplantae > Streptophyta > Magnoliopsida > Asparagales > Orchidaceae > Phalaenopsis > Phalaenopsis equestris. The sequence continues at coordinate 164,228 of NW_018250493.1, read as the reverse complement.
GGTCACTATTAAGCCCTTAAGATCTTACCCTTAAGATCCTGGTGGATGTCTTAATAATTTTTAAAAGAAATTGAATTTTAAGTGATGATGATTTATTATTAAAACTTTTGAATGTAACTTGAACATCAAATTGGCGTATTAAATTAATGAGTTTAAATTAATGAGTTATTCTAAATTAATGAGTTATTCACACCCAAAACCATACTCCTAAGTCTAGGAATTTGGCAGACTTCCGACTTCCAAATTTTAATAATCTAGAAAATTTCAAATTTATCCTTTAATTAGAAAAAGTGAGATTGGTTTCTACCAATTAGTCCCTTATGTGTCAATCATCTAAATATTTTAAATAAGATTAAAGGTTTCCCATTTCCCCTTTCTTGAATTAAGCTTAAATGTTAATTAAGTCCAAATTTCAAAAATTACACTTTTGCCCCTAAGGCTCTATCACTTCATAATTCATCAAATTTAATTCAAATGAATTTAGAATTTTCATCCCAACTTACTCATGGGTCAATTAAGACATCAGAAATGAAAATGTGATTTTCTAAATTTTAATTTAACTTATATAATTATTGAAATGCAAAAATAGGATTTTTTAAATAAAATTCAACAACTTGACCAAGGCAAAGCCTAATCCATTGAAATTTTTATTGGAGGTAGACTTAGACTAGAGAAACACTTGGCTCATATTTCATGATTGTTTGAGCTTTATTTGAATTATTAGAATTATTTTAAGTTGTGGAGTATTAATTAATTATAAAATATTTTAAATGTGAAAAATTAAGTTTTGTATTTTTATTAAATCTATCTGAGGTCAAGGAACCCAGAGAAATAAATTTACATTTTTATGATTTTTTTGAGTTATTGGAATTATTTAAGTGAAAGGTTAAGAAAAATCATTTTTTAGCCTTTAAAAATTATTTTAAGCTTTAAAATTCAATATCTTTACTTAGAAAATTAGGAAAAATATTCCAATTGCTCCTAAATGCTTAGGAAACAATTGAGAGTGTTTCCATGAATTTCATCAATCTTGTGATTTTTATTAATTTTTAGCTATTTAAATATTAAAATAGGCTTAAAAAATGACGTTTTTATTTTAATTACAATTTTATTTTTAGAAAATTCTCCTAATCACAGAGAGATCACAAAACCAGTTTTATAATTTTTTTAGTTATATTTTAATTATTAAAAATCATTTTAATGTCAAAAATGCCATTTAACTTAGAAAATCAAGTTAAGTTATCAAATAAACTTCAAATGTTTTGCATTTTTTATGGGGAGTTCTTTGAACTTTAAATCACAGTAGAGAATCAAAATCAAGTGATTTAGATGATTATTTTTTCCAAATTAATTTTCTGTGTTTAGGGTTTTTAGAGAGTTAAGTGTGTTCTTAATGACTTGACCCATGGAAAATTTTTCAAAGGGTTCTCTGGTCACATTAAGCCTTCAAACATTTCTTTGGATTTTTCTAAGCAACATGCTAATGATTATGATTAATTCATGCAAATAATGGACATAAAATTGAAAAATATGGATCTCTTTCTAGAGGTCTTCTCTGAACTTGGAAAATTCAGAGAATATTCCCCATGATAGAGGCAACAACATGCCAAAATATCAAGCTATGGTGAAATTTCTACATGCATGGAGAGTTAAAAGACTAAAAACACTATTTAATTAATTATAAATAAACTATGCATCAAATAAAATTCAAACCATTTCCACATTGTTCTAATCTGTTCACTGAGCAAGTGTGTATTTTTATTTTATTTTATGATTTTTCTATGCATAAATATGAATTTTAAAGATCATGTATTTAAATAAATTACAAAATACCCTGTTTTTCTACTTAACCACAAGACGTTGACTGGATCCTTGGCAGCTCTGAACGGTGACACGATGCACTCCCTTTCTCTATGCTTTCTACCCTGGGATGCCACACGGCCCGCATTTCATGCACCAAGAGTTCATCTGACTAGATCTCGTTTGTTGACGAGATACACGCGCGATCGAACGGTTCCCATTCATCATCCCCAAGTAGGCTATCCTGAGAACCATCCACACTAAAACCTTAAGATCTTCCTTTAGACACAACCAAATCTCATAGGATTTGTTCCTAGAGCTTCATCTACTCAAGACAAACCTGTCTATATGGATTATACGGTATGAAACACAATAAATATGTATGAAAGACAAACCTATCTATATGGATTATACAGTATGAAACACAATAAATATGTATGAAGGGTAGAAACAAGCTCGGTTTAGGGTTGGAGTTCAATACCTTTGTTTGAGAGGGGAGGCCTCAATCAGATGGTTGTGGTAGCTTTGATTGGTCGCAAAGAACCTCCGGATGAAGTTTCAAGCCATGGTGAATGGTTAGGTATGAATTTGATCAAGCTCAATTTCAGGTGTTGGTCTAGAGCTAGGTTAGAGGCTATTTTAGAGGGAACTTTTGTAGGGAATCAACTTCTTTCACTGTGAGGATGGTATAAGGCTTTGGGGCTATATATTATTTGCTCTAGAAAGCTCATAAATTTATTTTTATTTTTTATTTTTTGAGTATATGTAAATATTTGTTACATTAAGGATTTAATTCAAAACTGATCTTTACCATTAAACTAGCTGACAATAGCTGAAAGAGATGATTGTCTCTCTAAACTGATTTGAGCCACATAGTTATCTATTGCTCTAAGAAAAAAAAAAGAAAGCTTTAAATAAAATGGCCTAGGCTGGCTACCAGGGCCAATCGGGGGGTGGAAAATATTGCATATATGGAGGGTAGAGAAGCCCTAAAGAATAGTTGAGCTGATTTGGCCTCTAGGTTTGAATTGGGTTAAATTTATGGGTGGTGGCTCAAGGTATGGCCATTTTCAAGCCACCAAAGCGGGTGGCCA
>NW_018250493.1:160716-161314 GCF_001263595.1 Phalaenopsis equestris | reverse complement strand
GTTAGGGGTTGGCTAATGATGGTTAACTCCCTATGACAATCAATGATGGAGGAGATTTTGTGGTTAAGGCCAAGGGGATGAATCCCTTAATGTTTGCATTCATTGGTCCATAGCATGCTTTGGTGGATTTAGGGTGGTTTAGCCTGGTCCTTAGGAGGGTCTTAGTGGCCATGGAGTCATAAAGTTGGTGGCTTTAAGGTGGCTAGGGCAATTTTTGTGAATGGCTAGATTCTGGGTTTAAGTTAGGCTAGCCATGTCGATTGGCCCAATTGATTGATAAATTTGATGTATATGATTTTATTGAAGAGTTTAGAAAAGATTTTGAGTGATTTTGGGTTGGTTTGAGGGTTTAATTTGGAGGATTTTGATTATTTGGTCAATTTGGGTTTGTTGGGCTAGACTTGGGCCTAGATTAGGCTAGGCTTGTGCTAAGTCTAAATTGATTTTTCAAAAAATAGGAACATCATGAAGAGTTTTCAACATAAATTGGGTACCAATTTTGGGTCTAAGGTAATCAATTTTGTGGGATTTTGAGGTATGGCCAATTTAGGGCAAAAATGGGGCTTTTTGACTTAGATCCATATTAAATGAAATTGAG
>NW_018250493.1:142114-159434 GCF_001263595.1 Phalaenopsis equestris | reverse complement strand
CCTGCTGAAAGATTAGCTTTTGCAGCATATATATGATTTTGCAGGACTAAGAAAAAAAGAAGATCAGTTGAAGGTGTAGTTACCAAACCCCAAGTCAGGACTTGATGAGTCCCTAAATGTTTTAATGAATGATTTTCTTGAGCAAAGAATAATAAGTTCAATTGTCCTTCAAAAATATTCAAAAAGTCATAAAAGTGTTATGGGGAGAAATCCCTAACAACCTTTAAATCCTTTTGAAATGTGTTGAGTTCATTTGAACCTATTATGTTGTTCAATCAATCATCACAAATTTTAAATTTAGTTTCAAATGAATTAAATGAATTAATGCACTTTATACTTAGTGAGCCTGATATTTTAATTATTTCATGAGAAGGGTACTCAATTAATTAATTGATGTTTCATTTAAGAGTTATATAAATGGGTGCCCTTAAGGGCAAGATTAGGTTATTAAGAATCTCATACTCACAGGTAAAGTTGGGCCCGTAGTGTTTTCAAAATGTTAATTATATTTTCTTTCCTAATCCTCATTAAGCAAATTCAAGTTGAACCTAGTGCACTACTAAGCCCTTAGGGTCCAACATTTAAAAAGAACTTACAGTGATTAAATATTAAATTAGGTGAAGTTCAATTCCTTATCAAGATCATGTCTTATCATCAAATCACCAATAAGGGGTGCTTTAGATTAGTGGATTATCATCAACCTAACATAAACCAACCACCATAGAATCATCTGATTTAACTAACCTCTGAATTATAATAATTAAGAAAAATTATAATTATAACTTTATCGCAAAAGAGTGAGAAATTGGTTTCTACGATTTGAGTCTCTTATATTTTAATCATCCAAATAAACTTGATATAATCAATATTACCCTTTTTACCATTTTTAATCAATCCTAAAATTTAATTAAGGCGTTAAGAATCCAAAATTATCATTTTACCTCTGGGGCTCTTCACTTCATAACTCATCAAATGTAACTCAAATGAGTTTGAAATGTTCAGAGTATCCCTCCCATGGGTCAATTAAAATATCAGAGGAGAAAATGTGATTTTTCAAAATTCTATTTAATTTATATAATTATTTTGAACTCAAAAATAGGATTTTCAATATTAATTTATTTAACTAATCAAGGTAAAGTTTTTATTCATGGGAAAATTATTGGAGATTTGCCTAGGTCAAAGGACCACTTGGACAAAATTTCATAAATTTTCAAATTATGTTTTAATTATTATAATTAGTTATTAACTTAGTAATTTAATTAAATGTAAATTAAGTTTTAACTACAAAAACTACTTTTTATATTTTTATTAATTCTCTCTAAGTACAAAGAACTTAGAGAAACAAACTTTTCATTTTTGTGATTTTTAATTTATTTATTATAATTATTTTAATGGAAAATTAGAGAAAAATGCATGTTTATCTTTTAGAAAATTATAATTAAATTAGAAAAATTAGGAAAAATATTCTCGTAAGTCTCAAGTGATCAGAAATTAATTAGGAATATCTAAAGCCATTATTGTATTTTTGTGATTTTAATCATTTTTAATTATTTTTAATTCAAAAATAAGCTAAAAAATAAAGTATTTAATTTAATAAAAAATTTATTTTTCCTAAATGGTCCCGATCACAAGGAACTTAGAAAATTACTTTTCATAATTTTCCTAATTATATTTAATTTAATATTATTAATTTTAATAAAAAATGTCATTTTACTTAGAAAATCAACTTTAGTGATAAATATACTCCAAATTGATTCCAAATTTTTATATTTAGTCTGATTATTCTTTATAATGTGGAATTAAGTTTGTTAAATTTTGAATAATATATAATTTAATTAATTTATTATAAGTTTTATACATTTAATTAATTATAAAAATATACAAAATTAGTTAAATCCATTTTATATTTTTTCTAGGATCCTCTATGACCAGGAGAAACCTATCAAAATTAATCCCATAATTTTTTTATTGATATTTTAGTTTATAAAATTATTATAAAGCAAAAACATGCAACTGGGTTTGAAAATTAGGGTTTTAAAGATAGAGATGTTCTCTGACCTTGGAAAAATCAGAAAACATTGATACACCAAAATAATGTGTTATTTTAAGTATACATTTAATGCTTATTTTTGGTGATATGGCACTTTAAAGAAGGCTATTTTCAGTTTTTTGTTGCAGGTATATCAATTTTAGGCATTTGGAGCAAAAGTAGAAAAAAGGACGAAATTTGGAGCCAAAACAACAAATTTTGTGATTTTGGCGCAGAAGCATCAGAACTGGCTCCTGAAGTGCCATTTTACAGAGAGCTGGCACCTGAAGCACCAAAATTGGCACTTGAAGCGCCATTTTATAGAGATTTGGTTCCTGAAGCACCAGATTTGGCGCCTGAAGTGCCAAAACCTAGAACAACGCGGTCTTAAACAACTTGGAACCTGAAGTGCGAAAACCAGCGCCTGAGGTGCCAGAGATGACTTTTTTATGAATTAAAGTGGTTTGAGATGAATTTGCATGAATTTTAAAAGGTCCACTTGTTCTAAACACTCCATGGAGTGATTCAATGCATCTAAACACTTTGGAAGGTTCTTTTATAAAGGAATATGTCTCTTAGATCAATAAACATATCTTTTGGAATTCAAAGGGGTTATCTTTTGGATAAATTTTTGGAGGGAATTATGAATTCTTTTTAGAGAGAGGAAACCTCCAATAAAATAGAGGGTAGTCTAGGGCATGATGTTGCATGAAGGGGGGATCGAAAGATGCAGTTGAGGCATGAGAGAGAGACAAAGCCAAGGGCTTGAAGATTTTCTTCTAGGCATGTAAGAGGAGAAGGAATGTGAAAGATTTCTTCTTTATTAAACTTCTAAGAGAGAATAAAGAGTGCTTGTAAAGTGGGAAAGTGCTTGAGGAGAACTTCTAGGGATTTTCTTAGGAAAGATTGTGAGATAAGTTGCGTCATTTATTTCTTTATTTTTATAAACTTATTTTTATATATGAATTTTGTGTTTGGTTGTTTTCTTCTCATGAATTTTGAGTTGTCTTCTTTATCCTTCTCCCTATAATGAGATTTGGTTTTGTGAAGAATTGATTTTGTTTTATACGGCTTTAAATGTCAATAGTATGTGATGATTTGAACTCTGATCTTCATTTACTTTTTGATCTGATCAATTGAAATGTTAATATGTGTTGAGAAACATATGATCTAAAAGGACTATGATTTTTATAACATGATGAGAGTCACATTCAATTCCATGGGAGAGGATGCCATCCATGGGGTTGAATACAAATAAATAGAGAAATATAATTTGTTCGATACAGAATTAGAGAGTTTAAGGTGACATATTAAAATCCCCAATTTGGTCCAATTGATTGGAAACTAATGTGAGATTGTTAGCCCTCAGGTGAGGGAGTAGCGGAGCTCTAGAGTGACAGCCTGTAACCAGCCGGTATCCTCCCAACTTAACCACAAAATTAGGGACTAAACTCTGGATTAGTCAATATTCTTTATACACTTGAAAGAGGGTAATGAATAGAATTGCTCCTATTTGGCACAAAAAAAAATTAATATATTTTTAAATGACTTTAATTTCTTCACAATCCATATACTCATTGTAAAGGGGAAGAATACTTTCTTAAATTTGAAATCTTTGTCATAAAAACTTTGTTTAGATTTCATAAGTTTGCTTTTAAAAGTTTAACAATTAATTTAATTAACTTAGTTCTATTTATCTGCATTTTATTTAGCATACACTTAATTACTTTAGATTAAAATTTCAAGCTTCAGTTTTGTAGTTTGAATTGTGTTTTACATTATAGTCATAATAATTTATCTATAAGCATTTCCAACTTTCCCGTAGGATCGATAACTAGGACTCTATTAGAGCTTTTTATTACTTGAGCCATACATACACTTGTGTTATTATTAGAGGATTTGTCAGTTTAAAGATTCTTAGAAGATACAATTATTTTAATTAAAGTTATTTTTTGTTGGATTTACATTGCTTATATTGCATATTTATTATTATAATTATCGTGTGTATTTTCTAATATTAAAAAGTATTTACAAAAGAAACCCATAAAAATGGGTCGCATCAAGTTTTTGGCGTTGTTGCCGGGGAAGTAACAGAAAGTAACAATAACTTACTTTATAGTTTAAAACATTTTATTTGAACTAAAAAAAACTATTTGTAGTTTAATTTAAAAAGAACTAAAAAAAACTATTTGTAGTTTAATTTGAATATTTTCATATTTTAGTGTGTTTGCTTATTTTAATTTCTTATTGTGTTTGCTTAAGTGTAGTTTAAGATTTGAAAATTTAGTGCCTTACGATTTGGACTTAGAAAGAACTATTAGAAAAATTTGAAAACAACAAGCAAAGTGACTTGCAACTCAAGTAATATTGTAGATGAAAATGAAAATCATCAGAGACATATGAGAGATTATGCTAATCTTACAGCAGATGAGATTCATTTGAGTATACAAAACCTTGCTGTAGCTGCCAATTCATTTGAGCTTAAATCTGCTATTATCCAAGTGGTACAAATAAATCAGTTTGGGGGAACACCAATTAAAGATCCTAATTTACAACTTGCTAGTTTTCAAGAATTGTGTGTTACATTAAAATAATATGGAGTGTCGAATGATGTCGTCAAACATAGAATTTTTTCATTTTTCACTAAGAGATACACCTAAGATGTGGTTAAATTTGTTAGCACGTGTATCTATCAAAACTTTGGGAGACTTATCACAAAAATTTTTATCTAAATATTTCCCACCTTTAAAAACTACTAAAATTAGAAACGATATTACATCTTTTGTCAATTTGAAGGGGAATCAATTTACGAAGCCTGGGAAAGATTTAAAGATCTCCTTAGGAAGTGTCCACATCAAGGGCTGCCAGATTGGTTAATAATTCAAACTTTTTATAATGGATTGGTTGTATCTCTTAGATCAATAATTGATACTGTCGCTGGTGGATCATTAATATCAAAACCATTCGATGAAGCATATTCTTTAATTGAAAAGATGGCTACTAATAATTTTTAATAATTTTCAATGGCTTTACTAATAATTTTCAATGGCTTTCTGAAAGGGTAAATTAAAAAAGAGTAGCTAGTATTCATGATTTGGATGCACTACCTATGTTGGCTACCCAAATTTCTGCTATATCAAAGAAGATATATCAATATGGAATGAATTATTCTCATACACCACCTATGCTTGAGGAAAACTCATTGTGAAAAATGATAGAATCTCAATCTTCATATGAGACCTTAAATGAAATAAATAATCGTTCTAATAAACCTTATGCTAATTATTATAATCCTGGTTGGAAGAATCATCCAAATTTTAGTCGGAGTAACAATAATTCTAACACTGCTAATCCGCAATAGGGAAACAATGCTGCAAACCCATTGGGAAACTCCAAAATCAAGGAAATCCAACTTATAAATTTTATTACCCTGCAGGTTTTAATAATTTGCAAAGTAACAAGAAGAAGTTGTCAATGAAAGAATTAATATTACAAATGGGAAGTCAATTACTAAGTCAAGGAGATGTAATTAGACACATAGAAAATCAGTTGGGATGTATTGCTACTACACTTAGCAATAGACCTCTAGGAACTTTGCCTAGTAATGTTGAAGTAAATCCTAAAGATCATAACATAGAGCAAATTAAGGTTATTCAATTGAGAAGTGGAAAAGAATTGAAAACCAGAGTTCAAAAAGAAGTGGAAGTTGAAGCAGAAAAAAAAGAGGTGGAAAATAAAAAATCAGGTGAAAATTTTCATTTTGAGTTTGAATGTCATATTAAACTAATGAAACTCATTGTAGAAATATTGTCACCTCCATTTCCTCGAAGACTGAAGTAGAAAAATAAAGAAAACCAATTTTCAAATTTTTTTAAAATATTGAGGAAATTAACGATAAATATTCCATTTGTTGAAGTCTTGGAACAAATGTCAAGCAATGTGAAGTTCATGAAGGATACATTTAACAAGAAAAGGAAGTTTGTAGATAATGAGACTATTGCACTCAATGAGGAGTGTAGCGCTATAATTTAGAAGAAGCTTCCTTAGAAACTTAAAGATACTGGTAGTTTTAATATTTCTTGTGCTATTGGCAAATTTTTTTTTTGGAAAACTTTATGTGATTTAGGAGTCAGTATTATTCTTATGCCTTTATCAAGTTTTAGAAGGTTGGGTTTATGAGATATTTCACCTACAACTGTAACTCTTCAATTAGGTGATCGTTTAATTACCTACCCTAAAGAAGTTATAGAAGATGTTTTGGTAAAAGTTGATAAATTTTTCTTTCCAGTGGACTTTACTATATTAAATATGAAGGAAGATAAAGAAATTCCTATCATTTTAGGAAGATCATTCCTTGCCACTGGAAGAGCTTTGATAGATGTGCAAAAAGGAGAACTAGATATAAGAGTTAGTGATCAAGAAGTTATATTTATTATTGCAAAATTAATGAGATACTCTGTAAAAGAACAAGAGATTGAATGGTTCATAATGAATATTAATGAATATTGAAGCCATAAATATTTCATGAAGATATGTGAAAACAAATTTGAAAAAGAATATTTGGAAGATAAGGATAAAATTCAAGATGAATCTATAGAAGTGAGTAATGAAGAATTGGAATATGTTCAGGAGCAATTTGAATGGTTAGATCTTATATATAATAAAGAGAATTTGATTTCATCTTTTGAGAAACCTCCTCATCTAGAAATGATAACACTTCCTGCACATTTAAAGTATGCATTCTTAGGATATTTATCCACATTACCTGTTGTTGAATCCTCAGAATTAACCGATATGCAAAAATGACATTTATTGGAAACTTTAAGAAGATACAAAAAAGCCTTTGGATGGACACTAGTTGATATTAAAGTAATCAATCCTTCAGTTTGTATGCATAAAATTTTATTGGAAGATCGTCATGAACCAAAAGCTGATCCGCAAAAGAGATTGAATCCTATGATGAAAGAAGTTGTCAAGAAAGAGAAATTAAAATGATTAGATGCTGGAATAATATATCTTATTTCAAGTAGTGCTTGGGTGAGTCCAATTCACTGTGTTCCAAAGAAAGGAGGCGTGAATTTTATGACAAATGAGAATAATGAATCAATACCAACAAGACAAGTAACCGGATGGTGAATCTGCATAGACTATAGAAATTTAAATCCTGCCACTAGGAAGGACCACTTTTCTTTACCTTTTTTGGACCAAATGTTGGTTAGACTGGCTGGGCACATATATTTTTATTTTCTAGCTAGATATATCGGTTATCGTCAAATACCTATTGCTCTAGAGGACTAAGAGTAAACAACATTTACTAATCCTTATGGAACTTTTGCTTTTTGGCAAATGCCCTTTGGATTATGTAATGCACCTGCTACATTTTAAAGATGTATTGCTTTTCAAATTATGTAATGCACCTGCAACGTTTTAAAGATGTATTGTTTTTCAGCAAATGCCCTTTGGATTATATATTTTACCTGCAACATTTTAAAGATGTACGATGTCAACTTTTAGTGATTTAGTTGAGAAAGAGATTGAAGTCTTTATGGATGATTTTTCTGTATTTGAAACTTCATTTAAAATATGTCTAAATCATTTAGAGAAAGTGTTAGATTGATGTGAAAAGATGAATGTCATATTAAACTGGGGAAAAAGTCAATTTATGGTTGCAGGAGAAATTGTACTTAGGCATAAAATTTCAGAAAATGGCGTGGAAGTAGATCTCGCAAAAATACAAGCTATATCTAACCTACCTCTACCTACTGCTGTAAGAGGAGTTATAAGTTTTTTAGAACATGCTAGGTTTTACAGGCGATATATTAATGATTTTTCAAAAATTACTAAGCCTTTATACCAACTTCTGAAAAAAGATACAAAATTTGAATTCAACCAAGAGTGCCTTAAAGTTTTTGAAACTTAAAAAGAAAAATTGATCACTGTTCCTATAATTGTTTCACCTATTGGGAGAAACCTTTTGAATTAATGTGTAATGCAAATGATTATGCAAGTGGAGCTATTTTAAGGTAGAGATATGACAAAAATTATAAAGTTACATACTATGCTAGTAAGACTTTTAATGATGCTCAAATTAATTACACTACTACTAAAAGATAGTTCTTAGCAATTATTTATAATTTTGATAAGCTTAGGTCATATCTACTTGGAGTTAAATGTGTTGTGCATACTAACCACTCAGCTATTAAATATCAGCTATTAAATATCTTAAATATCTGATGTAAAAGAAGGATGTGAAACCAAGATTAATTAGATGGGTACTTCTGATGCAAAAAATTGATTTTATAGTGGTCGATAGAAAAGGAACTGATAATCAAATTGTTGATCATCTATCTAGGTTGAAACATGAAGAAACACTTGACTTGGATAAAGAATTTAATGAAACTTTTTCTGATGAAAAACTTTATTATGTTAAAGGATGGGATATACCATGGTATGTTGATATTGTAAATTATATTGTTAGTAATTATATTGTTAGTGAAAATTATATTGTTAGTGATATTTTACTATATGGACTGACAAAATAACAGGAAAGAAATTCATTTACGATGCAAAATCATATTTTTGGGGTGACCCATATTTGTAGAAACAATGTAAAGATTTAGTGATGAGAAAATGTGTGCCTTATAAATAAATTCAAGAAATTATCAAAAAATGTCATGATTCTGAATTTGGAGGTGATTTTGGGAATGAAAAAAATGTTTATAAAATTTTGCAATCTGGATTTTATTGGCCTACTTTATTTAGAGATGTTTATATATATATATATATATATATATAAATATATAGATATATAGATAATCGGAATATATATATATTTCCAAATGAATGTATAAATGTTCCCATAAAATGCAATCCCCATACATTCTAAATTTTAATTTAGAAATTAAAATTTTTGATGTATGGGGATTGCATTTTATGGGAACATTTATACATTCATTTGGAAATATATATATATATATATATTAATTATTGTGGATTATGTGTCAAAATAGATTGAAGCAATTGTTTTACCTCGATGTGATGCTCGAAGTGTTTCAAAGGTTTTAATTAAAAATATTTTTATAAAATATGGAATGCTGAGAATAATCATTACCAATGGAGGATCTCATTTTAGGAATACAACACTTGCAAGGTTGATGGAAAAAATATAATATTATGCATAAAATTGCAACTGCTTATCATCCCCAGACTAGTGGTCGATCAGAAGTATCTAATCATGAAATCATAGGAATTTTAGAAAAAACTATGAATCCAAATAAAATGGATTGGTCTACTAGATTATATAGTGCATTGTGGGCTTACACGACAACTTATAAGACTCCGATAGAAATGTCCCTGTATATATTAATTTTTGGGAAGACTTGTCACCTACCATTAAAATTGGAGCATAAAGCATATTGGGCTATTAAGGAATTCAATTTTATATTGAGAGATGCTGGTGTGAAAAGATAATTTGCAACTGAATGAGCTGTAAGAAACTAAGAATGAATCTTATAATAATGCTAGGATTTTTAAGGAAAAAATGAAAGAATGGTATGATTGGAAGATAATAAAAAAGGAATTTGAGCCTGGATAGGAAGTTTTACTATACAATGCAAGTTTGAAATTATTTCTTGAAAAATTGAAGTCTAGGGTGAAAGGGACATTCAAATATGTAAAAGTCTATCCCTATGGAGCTGTTAGTATTAAAGATCCCAAGACTGGAATTATATTTAAAGAGAATGGCCACAAACAGAAATAGTATTTTGATGGTCTGTCAGCATTAAAAAGTTGAGGAGTTGCCCGTTGGAAGTTGTTGGTCACCAGAATCGAAATCTCATCGCCCTCTTTGGAAAGGCATTTAATTTACATATATATATGTTTAGAAAAATATGAAATCAAATTGACCCCATATTTTTCAAAGTTGAAATGAAAGAGTACTATACCTCAAACAATGTATCTATCTCGGTGGATAAACACAAGACTTGAGGATGAGGCTCGATAAAATAAACTAAGAAATATATGACACCATTTGGTCTGCGAAACCATTTATTTGCCGGCAAATTCCTCTATTTAATATGAAGAATTAAATAGAATTTATATTAAGCTGGGTTCGGACAAGATTCCTATAAGGGCAAGCCCCTGTAGTTAATTACATCTTAGACAACCAAAGTTACCTAAGAAAACTATTGATAAAAAATAGAGAATATTATCTTCAAAGAGGTCAAAGGATATGACTTTTCAACGATATCGGACAAAGAGGTGTGAAAGGGGAATGGTTGAAGTTTGGAACATTTTGTTGTAGAATTCAAACAAAGAAGAACTAGAGGATGCCATAGATCTGGATGAGAACCTAGGTGACTTCCCAAGCTATCCTAATGTTTGGCTTTGATTTTGAGGAGAAATATTTAAATGTTTCATCCTGCTAATTTTATTAGTTTAGGGCTTACATTTGTGTGAAACAATCACACAAATAGCCTGTAAGATATGAGGATTTAGGTCGTGATGAACGACAACCTCAGAATCTTATGATGAGTTAGGGCTTAGATTGTACAACAGAGTTATACAAAGGCCTAAAGATGAGTTGATTATTTATGTTGCATAAGCAAACCACCCCGAAATCCTATGGCTTGGTTGTTTAATTCGAAGGAAGGAATGTTTTAGCTGATGTAAACAGGTTTTGTTGTTGAAGATGGTCGTGCTGCCCACCATGCTAGTTCCAAGATCCTTGTCGTGATGAGTTTAAGTTTTCTAATTTGCCAAATTATGATGTCAAATCAGGTTGCCTTATGGTTATGACTCTTTAAATATTATGGGGGATGTTAAAGTTGGTTAGAGTGACACCAGTTAGATTCGTACGGTTCCCACCTTCCAGTAACACTATTTTTTATTGGATTCATTTAGTCCAAATAAATTTACTAAGCTCAACTTAATGAGTTCCATATTTTCATTTAGACCGTGAGAAGCCTCGTTAGCAACCATGGTTACCTCCTCTGAGGGCTTCCCGATTATCCGATAGAGACGTCTTAATTTAGTTGTAGATGTTGTTTTGTGTGATGTTTGTGATTAATTTTTGATTTGTCTTATATTTTGAATGTTTTGGTGGTAAATTTTATCTTAGTTGATTTTAGTGTTGGTTTTGTATTTGTGGCTATCCTAGCATTTTTGGTTTTCATGCATGGTGACATCGTTGTTTAACATGCAAGTTTCATAAGCATGAAAGTATAGTGCAAAAAGTAAAAGAGAAAATGGTACTGTAAACTGTAAAAGCGTACCTAGAGAGTCTTCTCATTCCACCACCTCAAAGGTTAAAAGCATGTTAAGGCACTTTATATGAAACAAGGAGGTTAAATTTCGAGGACTTATCTAACCCTAGGTCATATCTTGGTGGGTCCTTAGGAGTTTAATTAAGGATGATGTTGCCAAGCAAAATATATTAAGTTTAGTAGATCTCTGAGGTATCCAACAGATATAGAAAGACTCTAAAGTGCTCGGGATATGACCTTGAACTATTTTGAAGATCTCTTGAATTATTTTGAGTTCATTTCTGAACTTATCATATTGTTTCATCAATCATCCGATTCATCTGATTTTTAGAGTGTGGCTACCCCATTGCTCATTAAAGCTTAATAATTTAATTAACCCGAGGATATGATACTCAATTAATCAACTGATGTTTCATTTAAAAGTTATGTGGTGGGTGCCCTTAAGGAGTATTTGAGTTGTTTAAGACTGTGGTGCCCAGATTTAAAGTCAGGCTTGTAGTGCCTGAAAGATTTTAATCACCACGCATATCATTTTCTAAATCCAACCAATTAAATTTAGACGTCATGATAGGTGAAATGGTGATTATCAAAATTTTGATTTAAGTGATGTATTCTCATCAAATGGTCAAACTTACCTCAACTTTGGGCTTAAGAAAATTAAATTATCATCTTTCTGACTTAAGCCCATCACTTAAGAATTGTTTGATCTTAATTGACTTCCAACTCATGAAGATTAAGAGAATTATGCTTTTAGTTGATGTTGTGCAAGGGTGTTAAATGGGTTTCTACCATTTAACCCTATTGTATTTCAATCATCCAAACATATTTATTAAGATCAAGATTACCCATTTTTCCCTTTGATAATCCTAAATTTTGATTAAGCCACCAAAGTCTTAAAATTACCACTTTGCCCTTGGGGCACTTCACCTCATAACTCTTTAAAAACAACTCAAATTTTCTGAGGGTTTAAAGGGTCATATCCATGAGGTAAACAAAATGTTAGAGGAGAACATGTGGAGCTCCCAAGATTTAATTTAATTTGGATAATTATTTAAATTTAAAAGGTAGGATTTCAAAAAGTTAATTTATTTAATTATCCAAAATAAAATTTATATTTATGAAAAAATTATTAGAGGTTTCTTAAGGTCAGAGAAATACTTAGACAAAATTTCATGATTTTTTGAATCAAATTCCTATTTTTATTATTTTATTTTAGATCAATTTTCATGATTTATTTAAATAGAAAATAGCATTTTAATTACAAAAAATTATTTTTATATTTTTATTAGGCTCCTCTGAGTTCAAGAAATTCAAAGAATCAAATTTTATATTTTTGTGTTTTTTAATTTATTTATTATAATTATTTTAGTGAGAAAATATGAAAAATTCATTTTTAAGCCTTTAAAATTTATTTTTAACTTAGAAAAATTAGGAAAAAAATGTCCTAATGAATTTTAATTGATCAGGGGATATTCGTACTCATTTTGAAGCATTTTTGGTATTTTCAGAAATTTTGATTATTTTAATTTTTTTTAATTCAAAGTATATTTTAAAAATGAAATTATTTTACAAAAATGGGATTTATTTTTATAAAATGCCCCTGATCACAAGTAACTCAGAAAAAATAATTTTCATAATTTTTCAAGTTTATTTAATTTAATATTATTATTTTTTAACAAAAAAGCAAGATTTCCTTAAAAATTCATTTTAGTACTTAAACTAAGTAAAATAATTTTCAAATTTTTACAGTGGGTAGATATGACTTTTATGAACAATGTGGAGCTGATTTTGTTAATTTTTTATATGTATTTAATTTACACAAATTAATACAAGGTATTTACATTTAACTAAGTTTAGAAATTCACAAAATGATTCAAAACATCACAATATTTTTCCTATATTTCTTTTACCACAAGAAACCTATTAAAATTATTCTCATAATTTTTCAAATTTTTATAGCTCATATAGATGAGTTTGGGTTTGAATTTTGGCTTGAGACTCTCATTTTTGGTGATTTCTGGCCACTTGACTGACGGAGAGGGCCAGGGGAGGTGGGCAGGAGGTCAAGTGAGCTAGTGGGAGGGTTAATTATAATTAACCCTCAATGGCAAGTGATGATGGGGAAGATTTTTGGTTAAGGCTCGTACATGGGCATAAATCCCTTAATTTAGGGATCCAATGGTCCATAGCTCACCATGGCTGGTCCAAGGGGTTTTAGCCTGATCAATAGAGTGTGTTTAGTGGCTGTGGTGTCATTAATTTGGTGGCTTAGGCATGGCTAAGTCAATTTTGGTGCATGGGTCCAATTTAGGTCCAAATGGCTGAAATTTGGGTTTGGGTTAGGCTAGCCATGACTTTGAGACCGATTTATTGATCAACATTGTGTAGATGATTGTTATGAAGATTTTTGGTGAAGGATTGAAATGATTTTGAGTTCAATTGGAAGCTCAATTTGAAGGATTTTGGTCAATTTCGGCATGTTGGACTAGACTTGGGCTTAGGTTGGGATAAAGTAGGGCTAAGTCCAAATTGATGGTTAGGAATGGCCTCTAGGAATATCATAAAGAGTTTCCAACATAAATTGGGTGTCAATTTTGGGGTTAGGGC
The DNA here is from genome assembly GCF_001263595.1 of Phalaenopsis equestris. Classification (NCBI taxonomy): domain Eukaryota; kingdom Viridiplantae; phylum Streptophyta; class Magnoliopsida; order Asparagales; family Orchidaceae; genus Phalaenopsis; species Phalaenopsis equestris. The sequence continues at coordinate 145,535 of NW_018250493.1, read as the reverse complement.
ATTCAATTTGATGGAATTAAGTCATGGTCAAAATTCGGGGTTTGACTTGGATCAAAATTGAGCTCAAAGCATGGGCCAATTAGGCCTATATTTGGTTTATATTGGTCATATGAAAGGTTAATTTGAGTTTAGAATTGAAATTAGGGGATTTGGGGCCAAATTGATTGACATTTGAGGTGAATTTGAGAAAATTTGGCCTTAAAAGACACTTTAGGGGTTTTGGTCAAAATGGTCAAATTGGCCAAATTGGGTTCAATTGAAGGGTTAAAATTGATTTTGGAAACATTTGGAGTGATTTTCGAGGTTTTGGGAAAGCTTGGGGTGCCAAGGGTATTTTTGTAATTTTGGCAATTTTGGGGGTATTTTGGTAAATTTGGAATTTTTGGTGGTTTTGGGTAGTTTGGGTATTTTGAAATGGTTTCAAATGATTTTTTAACAAATTTAGGTATTTTGAGTGAATTTGAGAATTTTGGCCAAATTTGGGATGTGGGGGTGTTTAGGTAATTTGGGTAGGTTTGTGGGTAAATGGTCAAATTCAATATTTTTGGTAGAATTGGGGTGTCAACCAACATGTATGAGCTATGAAAAAATTGGATCCCAATTTGGGTTCTCTATGTACTGGTTTTAGCTAAACCCTAGCCTAGGGCTGATGGGTTTAGGGACCATCTACATGAGTCTCTCAAAAGATCAAAAAAGGGATCGAAGTCAACAATTTTGGGTTTAGGGATTGTGATTGATTGTGATAGTGAGTGTAGTGAGTGAACAAGCTCCGGACCAACACCCAAAGTCAACCCTAAGGTCAATCAGTCATATGGAGACTCATCTTGAGCCCCCTCATACTGACCCCACCTACTAAGTGCTAGAGGTTAGGACCCATATGTGAAACTTCAAGTTGAGCAATGAGGAGTTTAAAATTTATAATGCTCAGGGTTCCTTTCTAGTTTTTCAAGAATAGTCAACAAAAAAATCCTATGGCTATACTTTTAGGCAACTTAAGAGGGAAAACTAAACCTCAACCAAAAGTGAGGTCAACATGATCAAAGAGCAGTTTTTAAAGAGACTGTAATGTTGGGTCACCCAGAGTAAATACTAGAAAATTAGGAATGTCGGGCTGATGACATTAAACCAAGCGCTTTTTGGGAGGCAACCCATATTTATCGTTGTTTGTTTTGCTTATATGTTTTTATTTGGAATATTATATTTACATAGATATATCCGCAATTTAATGGATTTTGTGTATTTGAGAAACTAAAAATTGAGAAAATATTTAAAAACAACTTTATTTTCCTAATTTTATGGAAGATTTAAGAATTTATTAGATTGAAATAGAAATGGTTAAAAATTTTGGATCTAGCACCTGAGGTGCCAGATTGGCACCTAAAGCACCACTTTCCAAAGAGCTAGCGCTTGAAGAACCAGAATCGGCGCCTGAGACATCGCATTGAGGAAAATAACTTAAAACTTTTCAAAAGGTGATTTTGGGCAACTTTTGGCAAGTTCTCCTCCTCATAACTCTCAAAAACTAATTCCAAAGACTATTTTAGGGGGGGAAACGAGGGAAGAGTCACTAATTTTCAAATCCAATGGCTTCGCACTCTAAAAATTTCTCGAGATTTAGAATTTTCAATTGAAGAAATTTCATCAATTTCGATGCATAAAAGTTACATGATTGAGTTCTTGTGAAGAAGAGGCTAATCAAGGAAAGGAGATTTGTGAATTGAGGATTCAACACATTGAATACTCAAATTGAAGATATTATTGCACAAAGACAGGGAAGTGCTTTTCTACACCACTGCCATCGTAGTTATTCCCACTGTGAAAGAGTTTTATGCAAATCTTCATGGAATCAACCAAGGAACTGTCTATGTGTGAGGCAGGTGTTTATAATTCACTCCTTAAATAATAAACGATATGTTTATGTTTGAAAGTGTTCCTATTTACCACTATGCAAAATTTTCCCCTACAAGAGATAATATGAATGAACTCTATCGATTTCTTACTGATGAAGATGCAAATTGGGAGTTCATCGATTTCTTACTGATGAAGATGCAAATTGGGAGGTCGAGATGATGGGAATGTAAGTTTTTCTTCATCATTGTTGAATCCTGCATATAAGGCATAACATTTCTTTATTGCATCAAAATCACTTCCTACCATGAAAATTAGTAAAGTGATGAAGGAGAGTGCTACATTAAATTACTATATTCAAACTAGAAAACCTATTGACATTGGTGCAATAATTGTGAGATTGGTTTTGGGTTTTATCGTAACTGGATCTACTACTGGACTGGGACATCTATCTACTATTATCCTGCTGTGCAGTGAATCGCAAATTCCTGATACGCCTAAAAAATGACTACTTTTTCATATATATTTTATGCTTAATTTTAATGATTTTTAATGATATTGCAATTTAAAGGAAGGTATTTTGCATATTTTTGGTTTTAGGGACAAGAAATGGAGTTTTTGAGAAAATGAAGCAAAAACGGTGCAATTTGGAGCAAAACAAGGGAGAAAGAAAATTCTATCCTAGCAGATTTCAATATATCTTTCTATGCTTAATCTCATTTACACTTCTCACACATTTTTGAATGAAATTACACTTTAAAGAAAGGTTGTTTTCATGCTTATTTTGTAGCTCTATCGGTTAGGAATGAAAGACAACTGAATTGAGGAGAAACGGAGCTAAAACGGAGCCAAATAGAGCGAAACAGTGGAGCTACTGCAACCACCATCGAAGGGGCCCAAACCAGCACCGACGGTGCCCGAGTCCAGAGAAGAAATGAATAGTGGCGTCGAGAGCTTCCAGACTGACGTCGATAGCGCCCGGGATGGTTATGGACCAATTTTTGGTAGATTTTGATTTTCTAGAAGGCTCCCAAGTGATTCAAAAGTGATTCACAAACATCCCATGAAGTGATTCAATGCATCTAGACACTTGGAGAAGGCTCTTGAATGAAAAGTCATGCCTTTTGGATGAATGGATTTGTCTCTTGTGAAAAAGGAGAGAATTTGTCTCTTTAAAAAAGAGGGCTGAGCGCCTCTCATGTGCGTGTGTGGGGGTTTGTGTGTGTGTGTGTGTGTGTGTGTGTGTGTTGTAGTATAAATTCTTGTGTGTGGAGAGGATTTTCTTGAAGAATTGTAAGAGGAGAAGGAAGGTGAGAGGTTTCTTCTTCATTACACTTCTAAGAGAGAAATTAGTGTTGATTGTAAGAGAGAAAGGCTTAGAGAGAACTTCTAAGGATTTGCTTAGGAAGGATTGTGAGATAAGCTTGATTTTTCAAGGGATTTGCTTGAGGAGGAGTCTAAGATAAGTTGTGTTCTTTCATTTCTTTATTTTGTAAACTTATTTTTATATATAAAATCTGTGTTTCTTCGTATCTTCCTCATGAGTTCTGAGTAGACTTCTTTATCTTTCTCC